>NC_056730.1:318827191-318940955 GCF_019279795.1 Protopterus annectens | reverse complement strand
ATTTTTGGGTTTGGTGTCCATTAGGGTACTTTTTGGGTTATTTTGATGTATTAGGAGTTTTCTACAACATTATAGTATGGTTTTCTCTTTTGTTTTATTTTATTTTATTTAATTTTTACACTTGCATCTTTATTAGGCTTATTTTGAGTGCATTTGCACCTTTAAATATCTAGGTGGATCATACGTGTGTTACGTATATTAGTACCGCCTTTATGTTTGATTAATGCACACTGAGGACGCTGTGAGCGAAACCGGCAACCGGTTTGTGTTGTTTGGGCTGTTTTTTGTCCATTAAACTACTTCCACTACACGCTGGCTGTGGATTTTATTCTTTGGAGTGCTGGAAGCTTTTTGTGAATTGTGTGCTTCATTTCCGTGCACCATTTTGGTTCCGTGCACCATTTCGGATTGGGATTTTAGATATATATATCTTTTCATGACAGTTTTGTGAGAGATGTTCTCTTTGTCAGAATTAAAGCCTTGCCATTAGTCAGAGTGTTCTGATGGGACTGGCAACCAAGGTAAGTCTCAAAATGCACATAATGGCCTAGACAATGTCATAGGCAATCCTCAATCCCTCTGTTGTGGAAGATTTACTACACTGCTTGTGTGATATTACTCTCCCTTCCTTACCCGGTGACTGCCTATACTGTCATTAAGGCTGAATGTACCTAAATTATCAAAAACTGAGTGCACATTCAGTCTGGGCAGTATAAGAGCAGGAAGGGTAAATGCAGCTGTGACTTTAAAATCATTACTCAAGGCTAATCACAAAATCTATTAGTGCAGCTTAGCTAATGTCATGTTTACTGGTGCTTGAGACATGCCAGATGCAAGTAACATTCATATTTGTGTGTTTGTGCACGTCCACAGTTGTTTGCATTCCTTCACTGAGAATCAGCACTGTAGCACACTAAAAGCTTTCCAATGAGCAGCATTCATTAGGAGATTATTACTTTACTCACAAGTCACATTTTACTTTTGCATAACTTTGTGCATATATTTTACACTTATGAAGGCTAAATATAGCAGAATTAGAATATCTGGAACAAACTTTTATTAAATGCATTTGGATAGCAGTTATGGGAAGGAAATAAAAGAATTAACATTACTTCTTGGCTTTGTTGGCTGCTGTATTTGAAAGGAAACAACCACACCTTAACGTGCCAAGGATACCCATGCTTTGCATGTTATAACTGACATTACTTTCTGGGTTAGTGTGACTATAGCTCAGTATCTCTCCACATTTCCAAACATGCATTATCTCCCTTTCCAAAAAGAGCTCTGGAAGTTTGTACTCATAACTTCCATTGGTTGCATTCTGAGCTTTCTGAGAAAAACAAGTTTTGTCCTTACATTAGAATCTTACATTAGAAAATCATAACCAAAAGAGCCAAAAAAAGAGGAAATAAATCATTTCCTGATGTAACATTCCAAGGCCAGAATTCATCCCTAGTCTGCATACTTTAAATCATAACTGAGAAGCAAAACAAAAAAGGTGACCCTTTTTTTATCTGGCACTCTTCACCTGTATCCTAAAGAGCACCAAGTCCTCCCCTAAACTATATTTAAATAAAACTCTTTTCTGCATTTAAAAACTGTATCCAGCCACTTGGTACTAACTGAAGTGCTGAAGTCCTTACAGTAAGTGCAGTATTGGAATTCATTTCAGCACTCATTTATAAATGCCAGTATGAAAGTAAATGCTGGTACTACCAACTGACATCTGCTAGCTGTAGCCCTTAACACCTTGTGGTCTTTTCTTCCCATCCTTGCTGTGCTTTTAATACATAGCATGAGTGGTTACTAAAACATTGTAAGTTGTGTACAAAATATTACCAAAAATGAATATTTACTGTGTTTATTGCATAACTGTCAACTGTCCAAATTTTTGGCTTATATTTGTGGTATATTCCTGATAGAAAATGTGTTTTTATGATAAATCATCGAGGACTGAAGTCTCTAAATTACTTACATTTGAGTTTCAGACTTATTATCCACAATAAAAATCATGCTATTGCAAACACTGTTATTCTAGCCACTTTCTAAGAGCAATATTTAAAATTTGATCCAATTCTGGGTCTTTGTTCCCCAACCAGCACAGACTTATTTTTCACTTTGTTCAGATTTATTGCACTTAGAGTTTGGCTGGTATGGTTTATTGTGACTTGTAAAATCCAGTTTAAGACCTAGAATTAAAAAAAAAACTACCACAATAAAATTACTTTGCACTGTTCAGTCTGCCATTTCCACTTCTGTATTAACTCTTTTGGTTCCAAAGATATACATTTGCTTCTAATGTAAGGACAAAACTTGTTTTTCTCAGAAAGCTCAGAATGCAACCAATGGAAGTCATGAGTACAAACTTCCAGAGCTCTTTTTGGAAAGGGAGATAATGCATGTTTGGAAATGTGGAGAGATATGTGTGGAGAGGGGCACTAAACTGAAGTGTGGCACTGCTATGTGCACACTGTCAAGCAGCATTTTGTTTGGCTTTGAGCTTTCATACGAGGTTAAATAGTTCTGTTTGTGTCACTTGTTTATTTATATATTTAGATAAATTTGAAAATTATGACAATAGAAATTGAATATGATCAATTAAAATCTCTTTAGCTACACTAGACAGAGGCCAAGTATCTGTACATTTATGTTGCCTGCCATGTAAGGTTTAAGATGAAACCTTTTGGAAAGCTTGTATGCAGCATCATTTTGGAATTATTAGTGTAAGCAAGCATAGGCAATATTAGGAATCTAGAGGTGTCAGTAGCCATGTAAGTAGAGAACTGTCTGAAGATGTCATTAGGCTTTAATGAGTTAAGTTAATTCATTCTTTTATTGCATTTCTGCAATGTATTTTACTTTAATGAAATAAAATAACACTGCTGAGAACATACAAAGCATGGTTAACCTGTGCAGGTTAGCACAGCTAAATGCCTACGGTGGGGTGGCATGTAGAAACACCTGTGTGCATTTTTCGCTTTAAAAGCTTTTAGCATCATGGGATGTTGAGTTTGTAGAGTAGAAAAAAGTAGCATTTTTCCTGAAGACTATAATCATGTAGCACTTGTCATTATAAGTATATTACACTCCACTTCACAAACATGCACGCACACACACACACACACACACACACACACACACACACACACACACACACACACACACACACACACACACACACGCACTCACGCACATGCACTCACGCACACACACACATGCACTCACGCACACACACACATGCGCACTCACGCACACACACACATGCGCACTCACGCACACACACACATGCGCACTCACGCACACACACACATGCGCACTCGCGCACACACACACATGCGCACTCATGCACACACACACACATGCGCACTCACGCACACACACACACATGCGCACTCGCGCACACACACACTCTCTCACACTCTCACGCACGCACTCATGCACACACGCACTCACGCACACATGCACTCACACACGCACTCACGCACACACACACTCACGCACACACACTCACAGCACTCAGCCACACACACACGCTGCACACACACACACACACACACACACACACACACACACACACACACACACACACACACACACACACACACACACACACACACACACAGAGTGAAGTGATTGATACCAGCCTGGCAGATGTTATGGTAGGAACCTTCAACATTTTCTGCAGAAAAGGGAATGGAAATAAATACGTAGAAGTTGTTCCCAGTCTGTTGAGTCTCACAAGAGATAACTGGCTAGGCTTAAAATGGCTCGCAAGGGCAGTTAGCTTAGTACTAAGCTATGAATCTATGAATAACACAGAGACAGCTATTTTTATCGTGCTATAATAAAATTGATTTTTTACGGTTTACATTTCATTATTCTCCCTAAAAAATCCATCCAGCTGCTGTCAACCCCATTTCTTGGACAAAAACCAATGCTCAATATGTCATCAGTTGTCTTGATATTTCTAAATGACGGAGCAATGATTTCCTTCACATGGTAACCATGTACACAGCATCAATGCATCAGAAAGCAAAAAATATCAGCATAAAGCAACACTTCCTGTCCCACAAAAATACTTCAATCTCTACAATCGCCAGTCCTTGGTGAATACAGTGCATTGCTTCACGCTTCAAATGCACTTGTTCTCTGTTCAGTTTTCTTGTTCTGAACCCCTAGTCAACCCCCTTTTAGTCTACTATCTCTTCTAACACATTCCTTCTTTTCCTCATATAAATACTTCATATCATAAAGTTTGTTACTTTTTAAATTAACATAAGAGTGATGCCAATGGAAAAAGATACAAAACTCTTCTTGTCCATCTAAGTATACTGGTAGGCATCATAAAGGCACCAGAGTTTAGTTCTAAAAACTGCACATCACAAAAAGCTTGGTGGAACTGCTACTCACTGATTAAAAATAAGTTCCACCTTCCCACCACCGATAAAGAAACGACTTCTGAATTGTGATCTAAGCCCTCTCCCTCCATCCTTTAATATACTAATCATGATAACTTGTACCTCAGTTGTCCCTTCTTTGAATCTATACCGTTTACCAATCATCTTGCTGATCTACCTGCCCATATCTCTCATAACCACAAAACTCAACATTTCCATTATCTCTTGATGCATTCAGACATGCATCATTCTTATCATTAATCTCCTTTGTTCCTTACCGCCATTTTAGTATCAGTTAACGGTCTACATTTGCAAAATGCACACAATACTTCATGTAGTATACTGTTGATCTAACGGACGATGTTAAGACCACCTCTAGTTCTGAACTCATTCTCCTGAGTAATGCAGCTCAGCCTTATTTTCCGTATTGCCCTCTTACAATGTTCTGAAGGGTTTATGGTACAAACAATAACGATGACTCAGGACACTCTCATGCTTAATCATCTATACCTCTTTCCTCCAAATGTTTTGGGTTTGTGGTTCTGCAAAAGACAAGGTTAGCTATAGGTAATGGCCAGTCAAAATTAATATTGTTTTTATTCTATTTAAAAACAGTATTTACACAGTATATACAAAAGAGAGAGTTGTAAGGCCAACGATTACAATAATGCCATATGTTATATTCTGAAAAACAGAGAAAGCTTAGTCAGAAGAGGGTAGGGCTGGAGTAGAGAGAAGACAAAGGTAGACACAGACTGGGATAGGAGGTGAAGGTGAATGATATTAAGAGCAGAAGATATAACAAACGAGGGGTGGATTTTGGTGGAAATCTTTGTTTCAGAAGGACAGTAGGAAGAAAAAGGTAGCATTAAGGTATGGAAAAAAGACAGTGTAGAGATGGCAAATGATTCAAGAGATTCAGAATGGTAAAACACATGCAGGTGGAGATTGGATTGGGAAGAAAGTGAAAAAAGATGTCAAAAGATACTGGGAAGGAGAGTGAAAAAAGAAGGGAAGGATGACAGTAGAAAATGCAAACAATGTTGGAGGAGATAGCACAGTGACATGTGAGAGTTTTCCTGAAGAAAAGTGAATGGGTTTAGTGGCACAACACAAAGTACTACGACAATGAAACATTCTTATGAGTGAAGGATGTTGTAATTATACAACTATCTGATGCCATCCTTACAGCTTCATGATACTTGAACAAGGCTTGAGATTTGGTTACTCTTCTAAACTGGCAACATGGACTGCAAACAAAATGTCACCAAATGGTTCTAGGACTTCGTACGTTTAATAAATTCTTGCAAATCTGGTGTAAAGCCACATAAACTGCCACACAGAGGGACACATCCCTAGAGAGTAGACATCTAAATGGCATGCAAAGAATGTGATGAGCCATTTTTACCTGACCAAAGGTAAGAAAGTGCATAAATTTAAGCCAGTTGGTCTATGTTACATTACAGTGGAGTGTTCTTGTTGACAAACTGCATGTAAATTTAATTAGATAACCAATAAGTTTCCACCGATTATTATACATGGTTTCACTAGCAAACAGATTACCAAAGACGCAAGAGATGAATCTTTTAACTCCCATTTTGCTTCAAGGTTTTCTTTAAGAATTCTGTCGAGCACCTGTTTCCATCAGTGTACGTTTGTGGTAATTCAAGTTTATTTGGTTAAGAAAGGCATTCTACGTTATACAGCAATCTGGATTTCAGTTATTTTGGCACCTTTGTGAATGTACTGATAATTTTCATACTGTCAAAATGCAATCAGCAATTACCCCTATGACTTTAATTTTAAAATCTGAAAGTCACTAATAATTTTGGTTGGGGTGGGTTATTCACAAACAATGCCTTATCTATAGCAATGTTTAGGAAAAGAACAGAGCAGAATAGCCATCTCTATATATTAGTAAAGGATATGTGAAGCTGAAATTTGACTTTCTTTAATGATATCGCTGAACACATAAGGGTGAATCATCCAGGGGCGGCTCGTGGCATCGGGCTAACGGACTGCAGCCCCCTCAAAATAAAAATTAGAAAAGAAAAACAAAACAAAATTATTTCGCGGACTTCGCGCATGCGCAGTAGTCCCGACTACTGTCGGCCTATGCGCATGCTCAAGGCAGTCCCCATAGAGGGACACAAGGAGACGTCTGTGCACTTTTAAAGTGCACAGACTCGCTGGGATTATATGTCGGGTCCGGACTGCAACAGCAGCAGAAAGAACAGTCTCGTCGTCGGGAGGGAGCTTTTACTTGGGATATCGCGGGTCTTTGTGAGTATTGCACTGGCAGGATATGGTATGGAGAACAGACAGGTAAGTGTATGGTGCGTTAGCTGGATATATTAGTGCTTTTAACTGGATAGAGGTGTGTGTGTGTCTGTGTGTGTGTGTGTGTCTGTGTGTGTCTGTGTGTGTCTGTGTGTGTCTGTGTGTCTGTGTGTGTCTGTGTGTGTCTGTGTGTGTCTGTGTGTAAAAATGCCCCAGGTGCTCATGGTGGCGTGGTAGGGAATACCTCAGGCTTGAACCCTGTACCCTGTATGCAGGTGTTAAAGACTTGAGTTCCCTACCCACCACCATTTGTAAAAAAATGCAGATTTTTGCCTCATATTTGATCTGATCTGTTCCTCATAATATCTGTGGTTTGTAAATGTTGCAATGCTTGATATTTGATGGTGTAGTAGTAGCATTGTTGCCTCACAGCTGCAGGTTCTCAGGTTTGATTCTTGGCTGGGGTTCCTTCTTTGTGGGGTCCGTATCTTCTCCCTGTGTTTGTGTGGGTTTGCTTTTGTGTCCTCCCATGTTACAAAGACATGTCTGCATTATTTCTTCCTGGGCCTCTGCTGAAAATTGTTTTTTTGTTCGAAGTCAGACTGTCCTGATTAATAAATGTTAAATAAAATTGACAGGCATTTGAATTTCAGACCTCAGGTTTCTGAATGTTTAATTCCTTGCAGATTTGATGGTGCAGTTGGTAGTATTGTTGCCTCACAGCTATAGGTTTTCTGGTTTGATTCTTGGTTGGGGTGGCTTCTGTGTGGAGTCTGCATCTCCTCCCTGTGTTTGTGTGGATTTGCTCTGGTGCCCTGCCATTTTACAAAGACGTGTCTGCAGTATTAATCCCTGCATCTCTGCTGAAAATTGTTTTTGTTCTGTCCGCAGCAAAATTGACAGGCATTTGAATTTCAGACTTTAGGTTTCTGAATGTTTAATTCCTTGCAGATTTGATGGTGCAGCGGTAGTATTGTTGCCTCACAGCTATAGGTTTTCTGGTTTGATTCTTGGTTGGGGTGGCTTCTGTGTGGAGTCTGCATCTCCTCCCTGTTTGTGTGGATTTGCTCTGGTGCCCTGCCATTTTACAAAGATGTGTCTGCAGTATTAATCCCTGCGTCTCTGCTGAAAATTGTTTTTGTTCTGTCCGCAGTAAAATTGACAGGCATTTGAATTTCAGACTTCAGGTTTCTGAATGTTTAATTCCTTGCAGATTTGATGGTGCAGTGGCAGTATTGTTGCCTCACAGCTATAGGTTTTCTGGTTTGATTCTTGGTTGGGGTGGCTTCTGTGTGGAGTCTGCATCTCCTGCCTGTGTTTGTGTGGATTTGCTCTGGTGCCCTACCATTTTACAAAGACGTGTCTGCAGTATTAATCCCTCGTCTCTGCTGAAAATTGTTTTCTTCTGTCCGCAGTAAAATTGGCCGGCATTTGAATTTCAAACTTCATGTTCTTCAGAATACATAGTAGCACAACCTTTTTTTCTAGCAATTTTCTAAGTTTATAAGATGAATATTTTAAATTTGTCCCTATTTTTGGGACTGTATTCCCCCATTATTGGCTTTGTCCAGGTTTTTGTGCTAAGGTTGACAGCTATGGCAAGAACTGAATTCACTGAATATGTTTGAGGGCTGTATTCCCTCATTACTGGGTTTGTCCAGGTGTTTTGTACTAAGAGGTTGACAGCTATGGTGAGAACTGAATTCACTAAATGATAGCCATTTAAGTTTCAGTCTTCCTCTCTTTTAACAAAGCAGCTGATGTGGCGTAGTGGTATGTTACTCTGACTGTTTTTTGCTCAGGGACCTTGGCAGTAAAATATATGGTGGCAACACAACATTTTATTCTAGCAACTTTCTAAGATTATACAAGCAATGTTTAATGTGTCCCTGGTTTTTGCCCCCCCCCCACACCAATACATTTTGGCTTTTTCCAGTTTTCTTGAGCTGCAAAGTTGAGATGCAGTTGAGTATTGAGTAGATTTTACAAGGAGCTGAGAGCAGCAGGGGAATAGAAGTTTAGTGTTTTGCCTAGTTAATACTATAGCACAACAGGTTGTGTACTTGCTTTTGATGCAGAAGGCTGTGGGTTCTACTCCCACAAGGGGTGGATGCTGCCGTACTGAGAATGTTCTCCTTGGTGAAGATACTAACTATGAGTTCGTTATCAGTTTGCCATCCATTTCCTCTTGCAATATTATTACTAACTTATCATTTTTTTAATGTTATATATAGGCAATTTATTCCTGAGGGGCAACAGACACTTTATTTTTCGATGAAACCATGAAATATAAAGGTGATTGCTAGCAGCAACCGCTTCATTAGTTACAGATTTCTTTAATGTGGAATTATTTAGATGACTTCACAGATTGTGCATATTTACTGATAATGGACTGTAGAATTGTGTATATTTACTGATAAAGGTGCACTGTAGAATTGTGCATATTTATTGATAATGGTGGACTGTAGAATTGTGCATATTTACTAATAATGGTGGACTGTGGAATTGTGCATATTTACTAATAATGGTGGACTGTAGAATTGTGTATGTTTACTAATAATGGTGGACTGTGGAAGTCTGAGTAGACTTTTTTATGATAAATGTTCTCAACTGGGCAGTTTTGCCATTATGGGTGCATATGGTTTGTTTCATTGCTTACTGGAAAAATGTTCAAAACAAATTTAAAACACCCTCTAACAAGTGTACTGTATTGTACAAGGAATATAATTTTAGTACAATGAGGAAGGTGTATCAAAGAGCACATGTATGTTTCATATGCAAGGGGCCTATGATTGAAAACAGCCCAAAATTAATCTTTATCTGCCACTGGCAAAATGTATTTTCTTTGAATGTGGGTTTCAATGCTGTTTCAATTAATGTGAGTTTCAAGGGCAGAGAAGTTTTAATGCTAAGTTTTCATTGTGAGACTGCATTGCTTTGTTTAACAGATGACTTAGTGTTTGTGCTGTAAAATACAAAATAAAACTTTCAAATGAAGTCCAACTCATCATCGAAGTAAAGCAGTATGCACATTAGTGTTTATGGTAAATGGAGTGAAATAGCCAAGTAATGGTTCATTGGAATGGCTGCAGAGGCTCCATTCAACCATTATTTTGTCAGGGGCAGCAAACTCAGACAGGCCCAGCTGAACTATACCTCCCAACTGTCCAGATTTTCAAAGAATGAATAGATTTTTGCTTCTTATTTTTGGTTTGTTCATAAAATTTGTAGTTTTAATTCCTAAATGATTTGCCAGAAGTCACTAAATAATAAGTTTCAGACTTCATAACCTTCAGAAAAATCCATGTTAAAGTAAGAGCTGTTCTATCAACTGTCTCAATTTATACAAGAGCAATTTTTAGTACTGCTTATATGTGCCCCCAATATATTTGGCCTTGTTCAGATTTAGTGCATTAACAGGTTGAGAGATACATGCAAATAAATTGCTTTATAGAATTAGGCATAGCCAACCTCTTAACTGTCCCCAATTTTTTGCTCAAAATGTTGCTCTTCCCCCTAATAATCCCTCCACAAAATAGCAATTTTGGAAGAAAACATGGAGGGTTTACAATTAAGAAATAACTGTAATAATCAAAGTTATAGATTACTTGAAATGCATGTAGATTCTTTTATTTTGTCAGCTGCTCAAGGTAGCAGTACTAATATTAGTGTCCCTTCTTTGACAGGTAGCAGCTGTATTGTGTGTCTATTTTATATTTTTGCATCACATTTTTGGTCCATTTTTCATAAAATTGTGTTTTTTGGCAAATTAGTGACAAATCACTAAAGACTGAAGTTAGAAAATGACAGATATTTGAGTTTCAGATTTTATACCCTTCAGAAAATTCATACTAATGCAAGACCTATTCTATTATCTTTCTAAGTTTATTAGAGCAATATTTAAAAATTGTCCTTATTGTTGGGCCTTTGTCCCACTTCTGTGGTATGGCTTTGTCCAGATTTCTTGCTCTTGAGGTTGAGAGGTATGACAAATGTGTCAGGGCCATCACAGTCAGCCAGAGAGATTTCAAATTGTGACATGCTTGTTGCACCCCACTCCCCCATGTAGTGACTCTGGATGTGTCCAAGCAAGGCAAGGAGTAGTTGTATTTACCTTGGATGGGGAGGACACAATGCATAAGTACTACAGTGGCTTTTCATCTGTCCTTGATTTTGCAGAATGGTCTGGTTTCTGTCATAGGTTCATAGGTTCATACTAGGCTATCTGCCCGAGGGCATTTACAAGCCTAGCCCATAGTTTTGTGGCTTACGCCACCCCTTTAGTATGGGGAACTATACCCATTATTTTGCTGTGCCTCTGTTGAGCAGTGACACTGAGGTAATCCCTGGGGTATATCTGCGATCTCCCATCCATTGGTCAAGATTTCTCTTGAACAAGGCCAGCGAGGTGCTCTGCCTCACATATACCGGGATTTTATTCCACAGCATAGGGAGTCTTTGGGTGATGAATCTATCCCTCCAGCACGTCCTATTAATAGCCGTGTCGAGGTTTAAGTCTCCGCCCTTGTGGCTCTGACGGATCTAGATTTTTGAGGTGAAGCATATTCATCAAATCTGGGTTTGACATGGCCTTGTATGTTAGGCAAAGGTCACCTCTGAGCAGCGTGCGACTGAATAGAGCTGGAGTTCTTTCAGTCGGGCAGCATAGGACAGATGTTTGAGACCCTTTATCCTTTTGGTGAGGAACTTTTGTGGCCTCTCCAGCTGCTGCAAGTGTCGGGTCAGATACATTCGAATGGGGCATTGTACTCAATCATTGGTCTGATGAGTGATGAGTATAGGGAGACTATGACCTCCCTTGATCTAGATGAGAATCCCTTCATGATAAGTTGGGCAATGTAGAAGGTCTTCCTAACTACTTTAGCTACATGGGTGTCGAATGACAGACTACTATCAACCTGGGTCCCCAGGTCCCTGATAACTACTTCTGTGCTCAGTGGATTGCCACCTATTTGGTAGCTAGGGGTAACCCTGTTTTTCCCGAAGGGTATGACTATGCATTTTTTGGCATTTAACTTTAGACCATGGCTCTGGCACCAGTTATCCGTTTCTGTGAGACCCTTCTGAAGGATATCTGTGTCAGATGTGTTTTCTACTATGGCTTCAGTTTGCAGTCATCTGCAAACTTTGTCAGCCATAACCCTCCTGTGTTTGCTTGTACTTGACAAGTAGATGCCAAACAAGAGTGGGCCCAGGACTGAGCCCTGTGGTACACCACTTGTGACAGGCTTTGAGTCTGACATGGCACCAGCAACTCTGACCCTGTGGGTTCTGTCACTCAGCCAGTTTGCAACCCATCTTGTGATGTATGGGTTAACATTTAAGCTGATGAGTTTTTCAATGATACCCGAGTGGGGTATTGTATCGAAGGCCTTCGCCAGATCGAGGTAGGCTGTATGGACTGCCTTTCCTCATCAATGGCTTTGGTGACTGTTTGAAAAAGTCAACCAAGTTTAGAAGGCATGATCTGCCTTTGACAAAGCCAAACTGGGATGGATCCAAAGTCTGCAAATTCCCTATGTCTTTATTTATGAGGTCCATTATGATCCTCTCCATGGCTTTGCAGATAAGGCTTGTCAAGCTAATGGGCCGGTAATTTCCAGGGTCGGTGGAGGCACCGCCTTTGTGAAGTGGGACCACAGTTGCAGTGTGCCACTTCCTGGGTACGTATCCAGAGGTAAGACTATGATTAAACAGCTGTCCTAGCTGTGGGTTTAATTCCTCATTGAGTTCGTGGAGCACACAGCCGGGGACATCATCAGGTCCCATGGATGCTGTGTTTTTTGCTTTGGAGAGAGCAGTTTTCACTTGGGCGTTGGAGATGTTTGGGGGGCTGCAATCGCTTGGTATAGATATCTCTCCTTTGGGGAGGGAAGAAGTTTGCACTGAACCTGTCAGCCAGTATGTTGGCAATGTCTGTAGGATCAGTAATCTTCACATCATTTTGAACTAGTTCTGAGCATATCTGGGAGTTTCCTCCCAGGTTTCTAACTATAGCTAAAGAAGGCCTTATGATTGTCTTTTGAGTCTTTAGCTATTTTTCTCTCAAAATTTGCTTTGGATGATTTTATGAGAGCTCTTAGTTTTTTACTTATAGTGATCAAGGGTGTCTTACCTTTTAAGGATTTTGCTCTATCTTGTAGTAGCTTCCTCCTTTTGTTGTAGAGTTTGTTTATGGCTGGGGTCCACCAGACTGGACGCTTGCCTTTGGTACAAAGAGTCTTTGTTTTGCTTGGGATTGCCTTATCCATGCAGTCCTGCAGGTGCTGGTAGAAGGCATTTGTAAGTGATTCAGCGGCTTGAGTACTATTTTCCGCCGGCTCAGGGGCTTTAAAGGAGACCACACTAGTCTTTAGAAGTGTGAAGTTGGCTTTCGAAGTTCTTTACTGTGGTCTTTTTTATTTCAGGTGGGGGTGGGATGAGGACCTCCAGCGAGATTAGTTTGTGATCTGATCTCACCAGTGAGGGGTATACTTCCGGTGTTGAACATTGTGCTCCCATGTTCGTGATGATGAGATCAAGTATGTTTTCTCCTCTTGTGGGGATGGTGACTAGTTGTTCCATGGCATTTGAGTTTATGAATTCCAGGAACTTTTGGGCTAGGGTGTTTGGGCTTGAGTAGTGTTCCCAGTCTATATTAGGGTAATTGAAGTCACCTAGTATGATGGGGTTTGGTGATACATTTATCCCCTCTAGTGTTTTCAGGAAGGCCATGTGAGGTTCCTGAGTTTGTGAGGGTGGCCTGTAACATGCTACAATTTGCAGAGCAGTCTTGCCTATGGTTAATTGCACCTAGATGGTCTCCGATGCATCATGCGTTGCCACCAGTCTTGAGGTGTGGGTGTCCTTGATGAATATGGATACCCCCCCTCCTTTCTTGGTTTTGTCCAGACTTTGGGGCGGGCAGCATGATAAGAGGTAAAACCTGATAGTGCTGGGGTGCTCTCAGGAGCCTTGAACCAGGTTTCTGTCACTGCACAGACATCGATGTTCTCCATACTGAGAAGGGCCTCGAGTGCGTGCATTTTGAGATTTAGACATCTGGCATTGAGCAGCATTACCCTTAGTTTTTTTCCTTTTTTGTGTTCTAGGGTGGTAGGTTTAGAATTTGAGCCTTGCCTAAAAAAGGCACTATGGGGGTGGCAAGAGCCTTTGCCAATATCCGGAATCCCAGGGATGACAGGTGCAAGCCGTCCCTTGCGAAGCAGCGTGGCTTGTCCAGCATGTCATCCCAGGCAGACAGACATTGGATCCCCTTTGAATGACACCAGAGTTTAAGCCAATTGTTAAAGCTGATCATCTTATCTCTGTATTCTGGCATCATTCTTGGTGAAGGTAGGATACTGCTCAAGGTCAGGGTCATACCTGCCTGGGCTACATAATCAGAGAGCTCCTCAATGTCTCTTTTCATGTAGTCCAAGGAGATACGTCTCAGGTCATTTACACCAGCGTGGACAATGACAGTCGTATTTGTACCTGCTGTTGAGAGACCTGAGTGCTTGTGTCATATTTTTATACTGTTGATTTATGCTTATTACTCAGATTTATGCTTATTACTCAAAGTGCCTGTTGCTCTGTGTTTAAGTAGCAATGCTTTAATGACCATAAGGTAAGCTTGTCTGACATTGTAAGATGCAAGTAAGCTTTAATAAGCATACTGTTAAAGAATTGCCAACATTGAAAGCCTTTCTGTTGTTGCCATGCAGAGAATACTTGACTAGATAATGTATAAGCCTTGGGTATTAAAGGACAGGATTCCATTATTTTAAAAAGCTCATTACACTTGTTGGAGACTTCCAGTCATCTCTACAGACTTTACCCGTAAACTAAACAGAATGCCAATCATGTGTGGTCCATAATCTGTACAGTAATCCTTTAAGCAATGTATCTTGAGCTTGTTTCTTGTTTGCTTTTCATTTTTTACTTTTATCATGTTTTCCCCATGAAACAAGTTGTCAGGCAGCAGGTCTTTTTTAGATAAGAAACATTTTTACAAGTGGGGGCATCACATAGATTTCTACTTTCAGCATGTTACTTGGTACTTTAATAAAGCTGAATATATTATAATTAGAACTACAGTGCAAGAAGTGGTTTGAGTTGAGTGCTTCTGGTTTTTCTTATACTTGATTTTGACTGGCATTCCAGTAATGTATTTAAAAAGTAATTTATTTTTTCATGCCTCACAACCTTTTGTTTCCATCTAGATATTAAGTAAGCTGTCATGTAGCCAATGCATTGAAATATTTTTATTCTTCTACACTTATTTATGTCTTGATTGGACTTTCATAATGATGGTTTGCCACCCAGGGCAGCGTATTTAATTAAAGTTAGTTTTTTGTGGTTTTGTGCATAGCTCCTCCCCTTTATGGTTGACCACACCCCTTCCCTTTGACCCCACCCATTCAGCGTCTCCTGCATCCCCCCTGTGATTTGAAGTCACCAGCCGCCACTGGAATCATCCATAAAATGGAAAGAAGTTTGCACATTCTTTACAATGAGACTAAACAGTAGGGGATCTAAGACTGAGCCTTGGGGTTTTCATCCTTGATTGTTTCAGCATAAGAAAGGGTTTCAATCCAATAAAAAAAGAAAAAAACTTCTGTTCAATTTATTTAAGTAATTACAACTACTTGATGGTCTCTGATCTAAAGTTAAGTTCAGAAAAATGCACCAAAGATGAGCGAGACACTATTTCAAAACATTTTGTCAATTCAGAGAACAGTCTACTACATGTTCTTTACTAAACTTTTCAAAAGACAGTCAGTAAAGGCCAACAGTGCTGTCTTAGTGGTACAGACTGAGCAGAATCCATGCTGAAGTGAATGTGACTGTTCAGAAAGGTGAGGATTTGTTTGTGACAACATCTTGCAATGACTTTAAGGAGATGGAGAAAGAGTGATAATGAGGGGATTAGATAGATCAATAGATGCCCCCGTCCTTCTATGGAGGGGACAACAGCAGAGGATTTCCAGCAAGTGAGAAATAGTTTTCACTAATGAAGCAATTTATTAGTATAAAAAATTGAAAAAGCAATTCCATCACTTGATAAACTAAGACAGTTTGTTAGGTCATCTCAACTGCTAGAGATGTGGTTTTGGTCTTGAAAAGGAGCTTACTACAATTGTGGTGACTGAAGAGAATAGAAATGCAGAGATGCCTTGGCAGTAGGCATATTTTGAAAAGTAAAGTTGATATGGATTCTACAATATAGTCTTTTAACCAATAATCATTTAACCTATTTGCAGTGTCAACAGCAGACTGGGATGGTGAAGGAAAAGGCTGATATTTCTTACAGGATGGATAAGCTGTATGTTGCTATTCCAAACCACTCATGGAATGTTTATTAAATTTTTTCTTTATTTAAAATGAAGGTCTTAGTAGAGGTTAGTAATGACAATTTCCGTTCATTCTTTACATATTGCTAAGAAAGCAATAACGGAACTGTCGTTTTGAAGATGGTTGTTTTTATCTTATAAAAGTCATGGTGTTGATTTGGCCTTTACTTTTTATTACTTAGTAGACAGAAGTTATCAAGTATTCCCAAAAAAGAATTATGGAAGCATTCAACAGCTGCATGTAGTTCTAAGAAAGTAAACTGGGACTGCTCAAACTCTTTCAGAAGCTTTATGAAGAGCAGTTTGTCAAATTCTTAATATTTCTGCTCCAAATATTGTGTTGGATTTTTTTTAAATTTTGTGTGCTCCCAGACAGCAAAGACAGGGTGGTGGTCTCTGATGCAATGTGATATCACGCATGCATTCACTATATTTGAGTAAGAGGAAAGACTTCTGAAAAGAATACTACTTTTAACTACCACTTTATCTTTTCTGGTTGCATTGTGGAACTGTTGGTCTATTCTATATAAAAAAATAAAAAAAAGGTTTATAGAAGGGTGAGAATAGTTATAATTTGCTAGTCAAACATCAATATTTAAGATATCTATAATCTTTCTAATTTAATATCAGCAATTACTCATGGTAAAGCCATCTTGGATGTCAATCTGTGTATACCAATAAGTTTCCAGATACAACTGATGGTAATAGTTTAAAGTAACAGATCCTAGCAGTGGGTAGCATTGCCTCTGTGGTCAGTAGATACGATCTCTGTCATACATCTTCAAAGTCCGGGGTTCAATCTTTGCTTCTGGTCACTATCTATGTGGATTCTTAAAGTGTATTTATGGGTTTTCTCGGGATACTCTTATTTTCTCCAACCTTCTACAAATATGTTGTTTAATGGGCTACACATTATCCATGTATATTGTATTTATCCTTACCTTTGTGACCCAGGTCATACCTGAAAAACTATCTATGTACTAGTCCATTTACCCAAATAACAAATGTCAATTAAATAAAATAACTGCAGAGTTGAGTATGGCACATTGAACAGTTTATACAGTTAATGTGTAAATACAACAGCCTAGCCCCTTGTATCATCTATCAAAGCTAATTATGTTCTAGTCCATTAGTAGTATTTCTGAATCCATTACATGACAGGAGAACATTGACATTTGTGCTGTAACAGAGACCTGGTTCAAGGCAGCAAGAAGCACCCCTGCACTATCAGGCTATAATTCACTCCACACCTTTCGGCCCCAGAACTTGGACCGAAGCTCCAAAAGCGATGATTTCATATTCATAAAGGATGTGCACACCTCTAGACAGGTAGCCCAACATAATGCATCTGAGATACTTCAGGTGCAGCCAACATTGGGTAAGACAGTGATTCAGGTTGTAGCCTGCTATAGGTCCCCAACCATGTTCCAAGACTCTCACTCCATATTCCTAAGCACCCTAGAGAATATTAGGGTCCAACCTAACACTCTCATACTGACTGACTTCAACTACCCCTCCATTAACTGGGAAAACTACTCATGTACCAATACACTTGCCCAACGTTTTCTGGAATTCATTAATTCCAATGCCCTGGACCAACTCGTTCTTACCCCCACTAGAGGTAGCAACATCCTTGATCTGGTCATTACTAACATGGGTGTCTGCTGATCTACACTAATAGTCAACTCCTCCCTGGTTAGAACCAACCACAAACTAATCACCTTGGAAATCCACCCACCCCACCCCCCGCAAACGTAACCACATTAAAAACTTCTCCAAAGCTAACTTTGGTCTCCTAAAAACAGAGGTGGCTAACTTCACGGCACCCATGCAAATGGAGAATAGTTGCATGACCACCGAATCATACACCAATGCACTGTATGAACACATACACAAATGCGTGAATCTCGCCATACACAATAGAACCAAGGTGCTCTCCTCCAAAAAAATAAAGCCAATTTGGTGGTCCCCTGCCATAAACAAGCTCTACAACAGAAAGAGGAAACTGATCCGGAATAAGGTAAAGTCCCAAGACTGGAAAAACTCCCTTACCAGCCTCAACAAAAAGTTGAGATCCCTCATCAAATCCTCTACAGCTAGCTGTGAAAACAGAATTGCAGCAGATAGTAAAGGCAACCACAAGGCCTTCTATAGTTATGTAAAGAATCTCCACGGCAATATCTTGATTTGCTCTGAGCTACTGCACAATGTTACCTCCTATACCGAGCCAACAGATACTGCCAATATACTGGCCAACAGATTCAGTGCCAACTTTACCCCCCCCCAAAGGACCAATCACAATACCAATAGATAGCCAGGCACCCAGTATTACTACTACACAGGTTAAAACAGCACTGCCCAAGACCAAGAATACAGCTTCTATGGGACCTGACAATATCCCTGGCTGTGTTCTACATGAACTACTGAGTGAGCTGGCACCTCACCTGTGTGCCCTGTTCAATTACAGCCTCACCTCATGCTTGGTCTCTACCAAATGGCATACTGCTACAGTCATCCCTCTCCATAAAGGAGGAGCGACTACAGATCATGGGAACTATTGCCCCATTAGCCTGACGAGTCTGATATGCAAAGGTATGGAACGCATCATCATTGACCTAATAAACAAGGATATAGGGAATCTTCAAACTCTGGATCCTACACAGTTTGGTTTTGTGAATGGTAGATCATGCCTGCTCAACTTGGTCAACTTCTTTGAGTCAGTCACCAGAGCTGTGGATGAAGGCAAGGTGATTCATAACAGCCTACCTTGATCTGGCCAAGGCCTTTGATAACATTCCTGACTCAGGAATCATAAAAAAACTCACTAAACTTGGCATCATAGCCTATATCACTAGGTGGGTTGCAAAATGGCTCACAGATAGAACCCACTGTGTGAAAGTAGCTGACTCAAGTCAGACTGCAGACTAGTCATGAGTGGAGTCTCACAGGGTTTGGTCCTGGGTCCTCTTTTGTTTGCTATCTACTTCTCTGAAGTCCAGGGCAACACGAAGGGACTCTGGCTGACAAAGTTCGCAGACAATTGCAAGCTGGGAGCTATTAACTCCCAAAGTGATGCTGACATCCTATACAAAGGCCTCGCTGAAACCAATGACTGGTGTCAGAACCATGGCCTTAAGCTCAATGCCAAAAAATGTGTCATCATCCGCCTTGGGAAAAATCCAGTTCCCTTGAATTGCCACATCGATGGTAGTCCACTGAACACAGAAGGCATTATAAGAGATCTGAGAACACAGGCTGACAGCAACATCTCTTTTGACCAACACATTGCTGCCGTGGTCAAAAAGTCCTATGTGGCACATCTCATTACTAAAGGTTTTCCTTGCAGGAAGAAAGAGGTCATTGTCTCCCTCTACTCTTCCCTCATTAGGCCAATCGAGTACAATGCCCCATTTGGCATGTACCTCACTAGACACCTGCAAGAACTGGAGAGGCAGCAAAAGTACCTCAAAAAGTGGATCCTAGGCCTTAAACACTCGTGCTAGACAGACTCAAAAAACTCTGACTACTCTCTGTCTCATATCGCCTACTTAGAGGCATTCTCTGCTTGACTTACAAAGCCATGTCTGACCCAGCTCTGTTAGAAACGCTACAGCTAAAGAAATCCCAATCCCTCCACACCACATGCTCCAGAGACCTCAACCTCATTACCACAATCAACAGAACATGCTGAAGGGACAGGTTTATAACCCAGAGACTGCCCATGCTATGGAATAGACTTACCATACATGTCACACAGTGCATCTCACTGGCCCTCTTCAAGAGAAATCTTGAGTGGATGGAAAATAGAAAATTCACTCCAGGGATCACTCCAATGGCTCTACTCGACAGAATCACGAGGAAAGTACAGTTGTGTACACTTACCATAAATGTAGATGTTAGAGTGTATTCACTGTTGCATTTGGGTTATCTGATTGCAGTAACCCTCAGTCGGCCTGATTAACAAATTCTTGGATCCTGCGTCGGATGCTGTCTCATCTTTCATGATGTCAGGTAGTCTGGGGTATAAAGCATGCAGCCGACGCCATTACATCAGTCTTTCTTGCCCCAGATGTCAGGTGCCCCCATAATGGGAAGCAATTATATATATATATATATATATATATATATATATATATATATATATACATATATATATATATATATACATAAGGTTACACCTCCAACAAAAAGGCAAATACACCAAAACTTTTTAAACATAGTAAGCAAGAACAGAGGTATAGCCAATAGAAGTCAGGGGGCTGGAAGGAGGGTAACTAGGACTGCAACAGTGAATACACTCGAACATCTACATTTATGGTAAGTGTACAGAAATGTACTATGTTCTTCATCTTTCACTGTTGCAGTCATCACATTTGGGTAGATTCCCAAAGCTAAGGATGGGAGGAGGAAATTAGATAGCATTAGGACCAGCTATAAGGCCCTGTAAGACTGCAGTGGCAAAGCCAGCTCTGGATTTAGAGAAAATTGGCAAATGGTAATGCTTGGTGAAGGTATGTACAGAACTCCAGGTAGCAGCTTCTAGGATGTCCCTGGTAGGGACACCTCTGAGACTGTAGAGGTAGATGCAGCCCTGGTTGAGTGTGGTTTAATCCCCTGTGGGGTAGGTTTTCCATGGTGCTTATAGCAGAAATTAATGCAATGGCCTATCCATTTAGAAATGGTTTGCTTTGAAATGGCCTTCCCCTCTGCCCCTGCAGCAAATGCAACCAGCAGTTGTACAGATTTCCTGAGAGGTTTATTCCTGTCCAAATAAAATCTAAGTTGTCTGTACACATCTAAGGAGTGCAGTATTCACTCCCCTTTGTTCTGTGGATTAGAAAAAAAGGGTGGACAATGAATGAACTGATTAAGGGCCACACTGGATACCACCTTGGGCATGAAGGAGGGATTGGTCCTAAGGGACACCCTGTCCACATGAAAAATGATGAAAGGCTCCACTGCCATGAGGGTCTGTAATTGACACCCTTCTTGCTGAAGTGATGGCTAAAAGGAAGGCTGTTTTCCAAGAAAGGAATTTCAACTCTGCATTTGCAGCTGGCTCAAAAGGAGGTAGTGAGTTTTTCCAATACAAAGTTTAGGTCCCAGGCTGGTGTAGGGGCTCTCCTGGGTGTTAAGTTTTTGGCCCCTCTGAGGAACTGTTTCAGCAGTGGATGAGAGAAGAGGGGAGGTTCTGTGTTGTAATCAGCTGAAATGGCTGAGGCATGAATTTTGATGGAGGAAAAGGAAAGGCCCTTGTGCAGCATCTCAGTTAAGTATTGAAGAATCTGAGGTAAATTGAGCATTGCTGTGCCCATCCCCTGAGCTTGGTTCCAGGAAGAGAATCTTTTCCATTTTTCAGCATATGATTTTCTAGTACTAGGCCTCCTTGCCTTCAGAATGACATCCAACACTTGCTTGCTGAGGGATGGTAACGGAGATTTTAGGTAATTAGCAAGGCTGCCAGGTTCAGGGTTTGAAGCTGTGGGTGCAGAATCTGGCCCTCCTGTTGAGACAGCAGGGCAGGGGTCTGAGGCAGGTGCCAGCAGTGACACACTGTGCAGAAGGGTAGTACCAGTGTTGGAGTGGCCAATCTGGTGCAATCAGTAAAGTCCTTGGTTTGTCCTGGTTGATCTTTAGTAGTACCTTGGAGAGGAGAGGCAGAGGGGGGAAAAGCATAAACTGATAGGACAGGGCATCCACTTTCCAAGCTTGTTTGTGGGGAGTCCTTCTACAGAATTTTTCCAATTGGTAGTTCTGGGGGGAGGCAAACAGGTCTATATCTGGGCTCCCCCATTTGTTTCTCAACATGTTGAATATCTTTGGTTCCAGTTTCCACTCGTGTGGGTCCATGAAATTTCTGCTTAGGTCATCTGCCAGTGTGTTTAGCTTTCCTGGCAGGAATTAAGCCTGTAGGTGCACTTGATAGCTCAAGGCTGTGTTCCACAGAGCCATGGCTAGTCTGCAGAGAGGGTATGAGTGGGTTCCCCCTTGCTTGTTTATGTACCACATAAGAGTGGTGTTGTCCATCTTTACCATTAATTGTCCTGGAAGGATGTGGTCCTTGAAGGCTGTCAGAGCATTTTGTACAGCTAACATTTCTTTTTGATTGATGTGCAGGTGCATTTGACTTGGGTTCCATTTGCCCTGAATGCACCTCCCTGCCAAGTGAGCCCCCCATGCATAGTCTGATGCGTCGGTTTGGGTGGCAGGGAGTACAGTGAATGGCAGTCCCTTGTTTTGGTGACAGGCGTCTGCCCACCAAAGGAACTCTATCTGTAGACAAGGAATGATAGGAATCATTGCTTCTAGATCCTGAGAATGTTGACACCATAGGCTTTTTAGATACCATTGTAGTTTCCTCATATGCAGTCTTACATATGGAATTAGTAGAATGCAGGAGGCCATGAACCCCAGGGTTTGCAGCATTTTCCTTGTAGATATCTGGGTCTTTGTGGCCAGTAGTTTGAAGTAGGCTGTCAAATGAACTTGTTTTTCTGGCGTGAGAAAAGCCATCTGGGAAGTTGTGTTCAAGCTTGCTCCAAGGAATACAATTTGCTGGCAGGGTACAAGATGCGATTTCTTTTCGTTTATGGTGTAACCCAGAGAAGTTAGCAATTTCTGTAAAAACGCCAGATGATTCAATAGTATGTCCTGGCTTTCATCCTGAATTAGACAATTGTCCAGGTATGGATATATTTGGATATTTCTTTGCCTGCAAAATGCAATGACTGGAGCTAGGCACTTTGTGAATACCCTGGGCGCAGTAGATAAGCCAAAGGGCAGTGCACAAAACTGATAGTGCATGTAGCCTGCTTTGAAGCGTAGTTATCTTCTGCAGGATTCCTTTATTGGGATGTGCAGGTAGGCTTCCTTTAAGTCCAGTGTTGCCAACCAGGCATCCTTGCCTAGCATAGGAAGCAGCTGGTGGAGAGTTAGCATCTTGAAGTTTGGAATCACCAAAAATGTGTTTAGTATAGAGAGGTCCAGAATAGGATGCCAGGAGTTGTCTTTTCTGGGCACCAGAAAGTCTTGAGTAGAAACCTCTTTCCTTTTCCTCTTCTGGAACAGGATGAACAGTCCTGATGCTTAAGAGAGCGAGAATTTGCTTTTGAGCCTCTACCCACTGATTTGGGGGTAGGTCTGGCCAACCGTTTGGGGTTGGTAAGGAGTGAAAGTGGGATCTATATCCTTTGAAAACTATATTTAAAACCCATTTGTCCTGGGTAATGAGTTCCCAATTGTTTGCCTGCTGGGCAATCTTTCCCCCTAAGGGAACAGTCAGTAGTGCAGGGCTTGGAAGATTTAAATTTAAGTCATTGAGACAGTTTACCATAGGGGGGAGTCTTTACCACTGCCTGCTTTGGAAGTGGGAGCCCCCCACTGCTTAGCCCTGTAAGTACCTTGGGACCGAAGCCTGGGTGTTCTGCTGGTTCTGGGTTTGGACTGACAAGGCCTGGAAGAGGCAGGAAAGGACCAATTTTTAGAGGGCCAATGCCTACTAAATCTGGGAGGCTGTACTTGCAGGAAATCTAACAGTTTGCATAGATTTAGCTTTTTCCTCCATCTTTTTAAGTACTTCTGCTTTGTTGCCAAACAGGCGGCCCTGGTTTAAGGGAGCATCCAGCAATTTAGCTTTAAGATGATCTTGCAGATATTGCTCCTTAAGCCAAGCATGCCTTCTAAGTACAGACCCAGTGACAACAGCCCTGCAAGATGCCTCTAGTGAATCAAAACCACATTGCAAAGTATGTTTTCCAACTTTTTCAGCAGAATCCATTAAATCCTGTAAATCTTTATTTTCAGCACAGTTAGGAATCAACATCATTTTCTATTTAAGCAATCCAATAATATGCTGCTGATACTTTAACATATAAAACTGGCAGTTTAAGGCCCTGATGGCCAAGGTTGCAGAAGTGTATACCTTCTTACCCCATCTATTCAGTGCCCTGGAATCTCTATCAGAGGGGGTAGGATTTTTGGCAGTAGTAGCCTTAATGCCTTGGGTCCCTGTGAAATGGTCTCAGGATCCACAGTAGGACTTTTAAAAAGGAACCTGTGAGAGTCAGGAACCCTGTAATATCTATCAGGTTTTCTGGGAGCAGGAGGTAAAGAGTCAGGGGCCAAGCAAGATTCCGAAAAGACATCATCAATTATGTCCAGTACAGGGGGGATAGCTAAAGACCTGTGTTGGGGCAGGAGTAAGAAATCCCTAAGCCTCTTTTTAGAGTCAGTAATCCTGGCTTTCCCAGCGAAAATGCTCCCTAAGAGTATGCAAGGTTTCACCAAAAGAGAAATCCTCTGGAGGGGAAGCAGAGGGAATATGCAAGGTTTCACCAAAAGAGAAATCCTCTGGAGGGGAAGCAGAAGGAATATGCAAGGTTTCACCAAAAAATAAATCCTCTAGAGGGGAAGCAGAGGGAACAGAGCCCTCTGCATCAGAATCCTCACAGGTAGATAAGGGTAAATCCTGGTCATCAGAGGAAACAGATATTTCAGAATCCTGATCAGAAGAATCATAAGCAAACTCAGTCCTAGGTCTCTTAGAGTGGGAAGGTTGGCTTCACCTGATTAAAGTAATAAGGTCTTCAGCCATTCTTATCAATTGTTGTTTTTTAGGCATAGAGGCCTGACCATGCGGTCTGAGCGACTGTTTTCTAGGCATGGATTGAGTTTTAGGTCTTGAAGAAGATGACGTCTGTTTAATATGCAAGTCAGTAGGCCTGAATACACCCTCAGAAGACGGTGCCTGCACAGCAGCTCTGGACCCATCCAAGTGTCAAGTGATTGGCAATGAAGTGTTTGCAGCATAATGCCGCATTACATTGGTGTACAGAAATATAATGAGTGGCCTAAGGACAGACCTCTGTGACACTCTAATCTGAAGCTTGTAAGAGTTTAAAACATGTATTCTGACAAGACACTGTCTTCTACCAAATAAATAATTACAGAAAGATTTAGATGGAAGTTTCAAAACCATATGTATGAACACGATCTTGGAGATGAAACTCTACCAACTTCACGATTGCTGTATGTGTGCCACAATCTTGCATGAAACCGTAAACAGTAATATATTCTAACAGGTAGATGACGAGCTGCTTATGTACTACTTTCATCTCGAGTATTTTTGGTAATTGATTTAGCACAGGTGGCCATGGTGGTGCAGCGGTTAGCGTTGCCACTTCACAGCAAGAGGTTCTCCGGTTCGATCCTCAGCTGGGGTGCTTTCTGTGCGGAGTCTGCATGTCCTCCCTGTGGTCGCGTGGGTTTTCTCTGGGTGCTCCAGTTTCCTCCCACATTCCAAAGACATGCTGTAGGTGGACTGGACACTAAATTGGCCCTAGGTGTGAGTGTGTGCATGTGTGCCTTCTGTGGAAGGTTGGGCGCCGGGCTGGCAACTCGACACCGTAAAACTCCACTGCCAATCATGAGCAGACAGGTGATCCGCTGTGGTGACCCCTAACTAGGAAAAGCCGAAAGAAGAAGAAGAAGATTTAGCACGGTACTTGGATGGTAATATTCAACTTTTTGTCGGTCTCCACTTTTAAACAGGCAGAATGACTGTTACCTTTTCTATATATCTAATATAATCCATTTCTTACTTTTACTTATAATCACAGACAGCGTATGGTAATTTACTATCCGTGTAAGAAATGCATGTGGAAGTCAGTTCATATAACACCAGGGACACCCATTACTTTCTCAAAATATAACTATTTACTAGTTAAATGTGGAGTACTGTACTTTGAGTTTCTTATGGAGGCCTCATACAACAGAAATGTCTGTAGTTGTTAGACTTAAAGGTTAAAGGGTTCTGCTTTCTTATCCACCATTATTTGGAAGATATTCTACTAGCCTATTTGTGATAGTATTTCAGTAACTACTATGCAAGAATGAAGACAGAGGATTTTCTGATTTCAGTTGCAATGTGATCATTAATTCTGAATTCCTTTCATGTACTATGTATATATTTCTTGATGGTAGCACAGCATTCCCTTTTTGTCTTTTTATCAGTTGGCGTTTGTTTCTTAAAACACTGTGCTTCTACTTTTTTCCCTTTTCACAGATTTTTGTACCTTCTGTGCCTTGTCTCTGCCCATTATGGCTGTGCAAATTTATATAGTTATCCTCAGTAGTCCACCTTTTTTAGTTGTTCATTTATTTACTGACATCTGATTACTGGGAAAGTCCGACTGGGTAGAACCCCATTTTTAGTGGAGTCCCAGGGAGAAAAGCTACGAATTACAGAATAATAATTTTACAACCTTCAAAAATAAAACAAAAACATTTGCAGTTTAAATAATTATAACAAATAAGACATACTATACAAACACTGGTTAAAATGGAGACAAGGAATATGTTAATCATTAAATATTTAGAGAAACTTTAGACAGTTTGTATAGAAAGTAAAGCTAAGCTAGTCTGATACAAATAGGAACTGCAAAATGAGGTGAGGGAAAAACAGGCTTCTGGTATATTTAGAGAAAAAGTTGTGGAACAGAATTAGACAGCATTAAGGAAGTAAGTGAAGAAGGGAGAATACGGAAGTACAAGGAATGAAAAGATACTTGTTCACATTTAGGGATATAGTGTATTCTGGATATGAGCAAGAACAGAGCCAGATTTTAGCTAGGAAAGCCTTAGCTACTTTGTACAAGTACAGACAATGCCTAGCAGATTTTCAAGGTTTGTAGAAAGGTGTTTTTGGTCACTGGATCGTAATGACTGGGAACATAGTTTTGTAGAATGTTTTTTAGTGCTGGACAGGCAGATGGATGCTGGATAATTTTATAGGTGGTAAGAAGTTGTGCATATGTTAGTTGATGTGGCAGTTTGAACCAATTTAGGCTTTTCAGTGCTATACAGTGGTGGGTTCTGAAAGGGGTATGTGCTGCAAATTTAGCAGTTTTGTTACAGCATTGCTCAAGGTTTAATTTTTGGAAATGCTGGAGGTTATTATCAATAGGAGCACCATAAAGAAGAGTGGGGAAGGGATAAGTAGTGGCAAGTGTAGCTTTATTTGCCTCAGTGAGAGTTTTTGTCTCTGTAAAGCATGCTTAGTTTTTGATGGTTTCTTATGCTATTTTATATATGCAGGTCAAATCTAAGATTATCATCCACTATC
Source organism: Protopterus annectens (assembly GCF_019279795.1). Classification (NCBI taxonomy): domain Eukaryota; kingdom Metazoa; phylum Chordata; order Ceratodontiformes; family Protopteridae; genus Protopterus; species Protopterus annectens. The sequence goes on along the minus strand of NC_056730.1, from coordinate 318,913,800 downwards.
ACACCTAATATTTTGCTATAAGTGACTTCACTGGTTTATTATCAAAAGAGTACTTTAAATTTTGGTTTTCATGAGAGAGGGATTTGGGGGGAAAAGTAGTAGTTTGTTTGTTTTTGGGTTGAGCATGAGTTGTGAGTTATGAAGCCATGTTTCAGTGGCTGTTAAAGCTTCCTGAGTAATTTTTTGGAGGTGTACCATGTCGTCAGATGTGCAAATGAGGGTAAAATCATCCGTGTATTGTATTAGGGTGCCTGCTGTGTGGAAGTATAGAGGGTGTTGGTGAAAATGTTAGAGGAGGGGACCAAGGATACAGCCTTGTGGTACACTGGTGGTAAATGTAGAGTGCCATTTTACTGACTGATACCTATTAGACAGTTAGCTTTTGAACTACAGAGTTTGTTCAGCGGAGGCCCAGGAACAAAAGCTCCCAATTATTATAAAACATATTAAGAACAACAATTTTCAACAATAAAACAAAAAAAAAACTGGTTTAAATAATAACAAATTAGACATAAAAATATTGGTTAAGAAGCGATACAAGGAATATGACTATCATTCAATATTTAGAGAAATTTTAGGCAGTTTGTAAAGAAATTAAAGGTACGTTAGTCTAATACAAATAGGAATTGAAATATGAAGTGATGGAAACGCAAGTTAATGGTATATTTAGAGAGAAAGTCAGGCAAGAAAATTTGGTAGAAGAAAGTAAGTAAATGAGTGAGAGCAAGGAGGCATAAGGAATGAAAAGGTCCTTGTTCACATCCAGGGATGTAGTTTATCCTGGTTTTGAGCAAGAACAGAGCTAGATTTTCACTAAGAAGTATTTCAGAGTGGTTTGGAAAGAATAGAGGGAGAGTATAGACCTGATGGATACAGGTAAGGAGTTCCAGGCCTTATCAACCTTGTACGAGTACAAACAATGTCCAACAGATTTGCTAGGTTTGTAGACAGGAGATTTTGGTCAATGGATCAGAATGACTGAATGGGAACATAGGTAAGCATGTTTTTACTGCTGGACAAGCAGATGGATACTGGATAATTTTATAGGTGGTAAGAAGGTGTTTACATGTTAGTTGATGTATCAGTTCTAACCAAATATGACTTTTCAGTGCCATACAAGCGGTGGGCTCTGAAAGGGATATGTATGGCAAATATTGCAACTTTGTTACAGCATTGCGCAAGTTTTATTTTTTGTGAAGCCTGGAGGCTAGTAAGGATGGAAGCACCATAAAGAACAGTGGGGAGGAGAGAAGTAGTGGCACGTGCAGTTTTAGTTGCATCATTGAGTTTTTGGATCTGTAAAGCATCCTAGTTTTTGATGAGTTTTTCTTAAAAAATTTGTACATGTAAGACCATTGTAAGATTATCATCTATAATCAACACTAATAGTTTGCTATGAGAGGTGACTTCAATAGTTGTATTATCAAGAGACAGGAATTAAAATTTTGTTTTTTCATTAGAATGTTTTGTGGAAAAATAGTAGTACTTTGGTCTTTTGGGTTGAGCATGAGTTTTGAGTTACAAAGCTTTTTTACGGTGGCTGTTAAAGCTTCCTGAGTAAATGTTTTGGAGGTGTACCATGTTGCCAAATGTGCAAATGAGAGTGGAATCATCTGCGTATTGTATTAGGCTGACCTGTTGTATGGAAGTATAAAGGTTGTTGCTGAAAATGTTAGAGGAAGGGACCAAGGATAGAGCCTTGTGGTACACCGGTGGTGACTGGGAGGTAAGGAGAGATCGTGAAGTGCCATTTTACTAATGGATACCTGCTGGACAGGTAGCTTTTGACCACAGAAAGGTGGGCTGAGAGAGAGCTGGTAAGGACATTTGAAGTAGTTTACTGTGACAAACTATACTGAAGGCTTTAGACAAGTCTAGAAATAAGGAAGAGACTAGTTTGCCATTATCACAGGTTTAAAGTTATTAATGTCTGTTGAATTTCCTCCTTTGTGCAGAGGGATAATGTCTGTTTTCCAGAGACAAAGTAGGATTCCTGAACCAACCTATTTATAAGGCTTGAGACAGGATAGGCAATGTTGCTGGCTCCTATTTTTAGGTACTCACTCAGAAGGTCATCAACTGAAGAACAGCAGTTTAAGTTTGAGTAGTTTTACAAAGGAAGTAGGCACAAGTCTGAAGGTGAAACTGGATGCGGTGATGAGTGTTTTTTAGGCAGGTCTGGGAATAGATGTTATGGAGTCCTTGGTTAGAGATAGGTTCATAGGTTCATAGGTTTATACTAGGCTATCTGCCCTAAGGCATTTATAAGCCTAGCCCAAATTTTTGTGGCTTACGCCACCCCTTATATGAAAAAATACTGTGCCCATTAGTTTGTTGTGCCTCTGTCCAGCAGTGACACAGAGATGATTCCCGGGGTAAACCTACGATCTCCCATCCACAGGTCTAGATTTCTCTTGAACAGAGTCAGCGAGGTGCTCTGCCTCACATGGACGGGATTTTATTCCACAGCATAGGGAGTCTCTGAGTGATAAATCTATCCCTCCAGCACGTCCTATTTATATCCGTGCTAAGGTTTAAGTCGCTTGCTCTAGTGGTTTTGGTGGATTTGGATTTTTTGAGGTGGAGCATGTCCATTAATTCCGGGTTGGACATGGCCTTGTATGTCAGGCACATGTCACCTCTGAGCAGACGGTATGCGACTGAATAGAGCTGGAGTTTCTTCAATCTGGCAGCATATGACAGATTTTGGAGTCCCTTTATCCTTTTGGTGAGGAACTTTTGGGGTCTCTCCAATTGCTGCAGATGTCGGGTGCTTGCTGTCAGATGCTGGTACTTGCGTACTATCACAACCAGATTTCGTACCTCGCATAATTCATACTGTTTTTTTTGCAAAACTACTTTATCAGAAAAGTATGTTGCAAGCACACCAAGTTACTTCATCCAAAATCACTTACTTTACTAAAACTGTACCACCGATTGTCCCCACAATGGACATAGGTAAAAGATACAGATTCTCATCATGACAGTCTATTGCTTTTAGTCCTCTAATTATAATGTCAGCACTCCTTCGGTCGTAGGTACAATTAATGCTGAAGGTCACGGCTTCCACAACACAGTAAGCTTGGGTATTTCAGCTGTTTTTCTTTCTGGGTTGAAGAACTCCTAAGCCTCTTCTTTAAGTACTGCATGTCAACAGTCTAGTTATTATAGATCACATGGCCAACAAAACAGTGGTGATTGTTTGGAAACAAAATCAATAATAATAAAAAAAGGGTATAGTGTGGTTTATAGTTCCAAAAGGCTGAGGGCAAACGTGTCTGACACATCTCAACAAGCAACCTGAAGAATCTAGGTAGGTAAAATTACAATTAAATGCATTTTCTATATCCTGCTGCCAGGTGTGACACTTGTATACTTTCCTCCTCAAACATTAAGTCAGCGAACACAAATTGTGGAAGTACAGTTCCATTTTGACTGTATGTGGTGTAGACTAGAAACTCAGAGATAACAAGGTGAGCATATTAAAATAAATGATATTTATAGGGTTGCCACCTTTTTAGGTGGCTGAAGTGGGATTTTTTTCTGGAGATGTGAGATTCTGCAGGACAAACTGTACCCACCAGTACAAATGATTTGGTTTCACTTTTCTGTTAAAGCAAAAGCTCACACTTGGAGATTTTGACTTGCTTCTGTAGTTCCATATAAAATTGAGATGTTTCAAATACAAAATAAGTAGGTATGCGAAAACAGTATGAATTATGCGAGGTATGAAATCTGGTTGTGATACTTAAGTACCGAGATGCTATACTATGTATAAAAGAAGAAGTTATGTACTCACCATAACATTCTGTGTTATTTATTTATTTATTGCATTTGTTTACCGGGAAAATCCACTGGGTGTAACAGAGCCCATTTTCAGTGAAAGTCTGGGGAGAAAAGCTCTGACAAGAACACAGATACAGAAAATATTAAACTTTAATTGGTACAAAAGTAGCAGTGTTACAGATAGTGATTACAGTAATATATACAGAATATATACATAAAAGCATGAATTTTTTTGTTGCCAAATGAATTCAACCAGAAAGGTGTAAACAGAGATATATTAATAAGTATTATTGTATCAGTATCAACAAGTGATGAAAAAAATTATGGAGAAAATATCAGTCAGCAGTAGCAAGAAGCATAGGAGTTTAGTTATCATATAAGGAGAAGGAAGAGGTTAGGTTATAGAGCAGGTATATAGCCAGGAGGAGTTGAGATGATCCTTCAGTATTTGTTTGAAGGTGGTGGTGCTGTTTGTGTTTCTTACAGAAGGTGGATGCGAGTTCCATAGTTTGGCGACTGTGAAGGAATAGAGGAGCTGACCAGCAGGTAAGGTGGGCTTTTCTACCTTTAGAAGTAGATGATTTTCAGATCTTAGTTGCCTGCTGAGTTGATTTTGGGTGAGTTGTGTCACGAGAGCAGGACAGTCTGTGGGTCTGTATATTATTTTGTTTGCTGTAGTTAGATGGGTGAATGAAAGATGGTGGGGGAGTTCCTGACAGCATAAATGTTTCAGTGAGTTACAGTTGTGGGATAAGAATTTGGTCTTGGTGACAAATTTGGCTACTTTGTTGTAAAACATTTCGAGTTTGGATTTTGCAGAATTTTGAATATTAGTGAGGAGAGGGGCACCATAAAGGAGAAAAGCTAATGAAAAGGTGGTTGCAAGGGTTTGTCTAGTAGAGAGGCTAAATAAGTGTTGGTGCCTGTACAGCACACTAAGCCTTTGGTGAGTTTTTGACATTATTGTTTGTGTAGATCAAAGTTAAAGTTTTCATCTATAATAACCCCTAGTAGTTTAGTGTGTGGGACAACTTCTATAGTCATATCATCTTAGGTTTGTATACTGAAGAGTTTTTTTTTTAGGGGAGTGGTTTTCTTAGGGTGTAAAGTACTACTTTAGTTTTTTTTTTGGACTTTGTACAAGATGATTGTTAAGCATCCAAGATTCAGTACAGGTGAGGGCATTCTGGGTGATTTGCTGGAGTTCAGAGCTGGAATTTGCTGTGCGTATTACTGTAGAGTCGTCAGCATACTGGATTACTGAACAATGTGGAAGGGTGGAGTGAAAGTTAAAGATGCTAACTATGAGGGGACCAAGTATGGAGCGTTGGGGTGCCCCTGTGGAAGTACTGAGGAAGGGAGAGTAAGACTATTGTCATTTGGTAGATTGCTGCCTATTGGAGAGATAGTTATTGAACCACTGTAGGGTAGGTGGGGAAATGTCGAGGGTGGATAGTCTGGAGAGAAGGATGGTATGGGAAATGGTATCAAAAGCTTTGCAGAGAACTAGGAATAGAGAAGCAATTATTTTGCCAGAATCCTGTGCCCAATTGACTGTATCTAGGAAGGAGAGGAGGACAGTAGTGGTGCTGTGTTCTGGTCTGAAACCACCCTGAGTGGGTGATAGAATTTGGTTTTCAAGCAGGTGCTTCGGCCCCAAAGTCAAAGAAACTTTAGGCAGGTGCGAGAAAGATGGAACCCCCCCCTGCAGTGGGCATATGTTTTTGTGCTCCCTAACAGTCCTACTCTAAGAATCATAGGAGTGGGAAGATGTAGTTCAAAAAATCCCAAGGGCCTTTTCAGGACACACGTGGTGGTGGCAACCTTTGGGGCAGAGTGGAGAGCACTAATGGAAGATGCTGACCCCTGTGGCAGAGGTGGCCCACAGAATCAGGGTTCCAGAGATTCTTTCTCTGGACAATCCCATCAGCGCTCCTGAAAGGCGGCCAGATTTCTTACCTCTGGAAGCAGTCGGGGAAGATTTTCATGGCACTCGAGGGCCTGGAGACAAATAACTGCAGATGATTGGGTGCAAAAGATCATCACCAGAAGTTACTGAATTCACTTCACTCTTTTTCCGAGATCAAAACGAAGCCTCGCTGATGTTCCACCCAATCAGAAAGAGCAAGCACCCTTAGAGATTCAAAAGTTGCAAGAGAAAACTGTCATCCAAGAAGTCCCACCCGACCAGATAGGAGCTGGATATTACTCAAGGTTATTTTAGTGCAAAAAAAAGACAGGGGACTTGAGACCAATATTAGACATCAGCCTTCTGAACAAGTTTGTTCAGCAAACAAAATTCCGAATGGTCAAGGTTCAGTCTATACTTCCCTTTCTAGAGGAAAATACCACATAAATATGGACAAATGCTCCAGACGGTTCTTTTGCTTTCAGCTAGGAGCCAGTCATTTTCAGTTCAGGGTGTTGCCCTTTGGCTTTACCACAGTCCGCAGGGTGTACACCAAGTGTTTGGCAGCAATGGCAACAGACTTGAGACTGTAGGCATTCCAGGTGTTTCCTTATCTAGACAACTGGTTCATCACCACCCTCACCAGGCATCTACTGCTTCAAGCAACAGATTTCATCCTACACCTATTTGTCCATCTGGGCATTACCGTGAATCACTCAAAATCTCAACTAAGCCCCACTCAGGATCTAGAGTTCATAGGTGCCCGTCTGAATAATCTCTTCTGTAGCTTCCCTTTCTCTTCAGTCTGTCTGAAACTGGAGAATGACATGAATATTTGACCACACTCTGCTGGAAGATGGGAGTCACTGCCCTATCACAAATGGACATTCAGTCATATTTTCAATTAGTCTGTCCATGTGTTTGACTGAATGACCTACATCCAAGGAAAGAGAAAGTAGAACAAGTTGTCTGTTAAAAAGGGGGACAGGTTGAAGAGAGAAAGGTGGTTGAAAAGTGAGTTAAGTGCATTACAAAGACGAATTAGAAAATATTCTAATGAAGAAAGACAATGGTGAAGTGCAATGGTCAGTTTTGTTACCCTGTAAATTACATACGATTGTGGCCCTTGACACAGGAACTGGAAAAAGTGTCTGCAAATAAGACAATTGTTTAAATATGGAGAGATGCAAATGCATTGAAGCCTGCAGTGATCAATCACTGGAGCCAAGCAATTCATAAATACCAATGATACAGTGAAGAAACCAAATGGCAAGACAGAGAACTGATAATGGGTGGCAGGCACAGACAATTAAACATGCCTGAATTCCTAGTAAATTGCAATGGGATGTTAACCACAGTTTAGGTCCAGTACTACCAAGAAGCAGCAGGAGGGTAAGAGGTCTGAAGAATTAGCATTCTGAATTTGGGAATCTTAATAAAAATACTGAGAAAGAAGGGGACTGCGACTGTTCTCCAAGTTTCTCCTTTCTTTGGTACCAGAAAAATCCTTTAACATTTTTTTCCCCAAGGCACAAGTTCTATTACCCCCTCAACCAACATTTGTTGTAAAATAGGAGGGAACAGTGCATCTGGTTTGAAAGATGAGAAGGAATCCTGTGAAAAGGAGGATGGGATTCTCACTGTCCTTTTTATCCCTGTTGAAAAAGTGTCCGAACTCACTTGTCTTGAGATGATCTAATGCCAGTGTGGAAAGTGGAGGCCTAGACTGAGGGAAAGATTTGAAGGATTCCCAAAGTAGTGGAGGCCTAGACTGATGGAAAGATTTGGAGGATTCCCAAAGTAGGAAGAGGGACAGGTCAGAAGAGGGAAATAGTCATTCCAATGTTTTGGACAGTCCTTGGCTCTGGGAGGTCCACAGTACTCCCCCCCCCCTTTTTTGTCTTTTGAGCCTCCTTGCTACTGCTTTTTGAAACTTTGCTGAAACTGATTACTCTGTTTCCTGGAAAAGGATCACTGAAAGGAAGGAACATTTTTAGTGAACTTTAAAAAGGAGGACTGACTGAAAACTCAGTGCCCCCTTGAATCAATTTTCATCTTTCTTCAAATTTTTAAGGACCTCAACAACAGACTCCAAATAACCCATTTTTGTCCAGAAAATAATTCAAAATTTCCTCTTTTGCATCTTCTGTTAGGTTTTGAGAATGTAACCAAGCAAATCATCTCATAACTAAACCAGTAGTGGCAGCACTGGAAACAGTATCAGCAGAATTACAGCAACACTTTAAAGAATGCGACTACCCCAGAAGAAGACGCAACTAAGGCATTTAAAGAAGCTTTAATGTCAGCAGAAGGAAGGTTAGCAGTCAACTTTCTCATGTTCTCAAAAGAAGCCAGAAAATTTTTAACACGTGCCTGGCAGTTCAAAATCATGAATGTTAAGGGAACAGAAGAATAACCTCTTTTCCCAAATGTCAGACCCTTTCCCAGCCTTGTCAGAGGTAAAGGGACTGGCATAAACAATAAGTTTAGCCGTAGAAGATTTAGATAAATCACTGCAGGATCGGATTTGGAGTTAGAATACAAATTTGTATGTCTGAGGTACTTTATATAACCTGTCAGACTTTTTGGTGCAGGGAGCTGACTGTCAGGCATAATGCAAGTTAAGAAAACATTCTCAAAAGTAAGAAACACAGGAGGAACAGCTTCAGATTGAGGAAAATCCAGTTGTAACAAGTCTTACTACTTTTTCAGGCAGATAGGGATATCATCCTGCTTCCACTGAAATAATTCTCTCATTTTATTAATTGTGTCAGAAAAATATAATACCACTGTAGGAAAATCTTAAGAAAATTTCCTCAGAATTAGAATCATCAGCTTTAAAGAATTAACTGAAGACACATGCTCCCCCCTCCTCTCCTGGCTCATCTGACTGGAACTCATTGCACGACTGTGAAGAAACTATTTTTCTTTTTGTAAGGTTGTTGTGAGGAACTGATATATCCCATGCGCCTCTAATACAAGAGGTAGAAGGAATCCCGGTTTACCTTCATAAGTGCGTTATGCACTCATGCGAATCCACTTTTTGTGAAAGGAGGTCTTCAAAGTGGCAAAACCTCGAAAAAAAAATTGTCAGAATGTGCAATGGGTGAATGCACATTGGCATTCGCTCATTGCAGATTTGACATTGTGAGTGTGGATTGCACTATAGCGGGGATCGGAAAATGATCCCCGTCTCCACTGTAGTGCGATCTCTGAGTTAGTATATTAAAGTAGGGGTGTGGTGGGGGGCACAGCACCCCACATGGGCAATGCAGGGGGGCTTGCCCCCCTGCATTACGATGTGTCTTGACATTTTAGTTTGAAAATCAGCGAATCAGCTATTCGATTTGCTGATTTTCGAATTTCTGAGAATGTCAAGTTTGAAATTTGCGCATTTGATCGATATTGTCATTTCCGACAATATGAAGGTAAACCGGAATCCCACAATAATGGAAACTCTAGCTTGGCTAGATTTTTCATGTAGTTTTTTAGTGATTGGTTTGTCTGTGTGACCATTTTACTCATTCTAGGTTATAACATAATAAAAACAGAGTAATCCCTTAGTAAATCCCAGCATATCTTCCCTGTCCTGTGCTTTTCCATTGTTGGGGCCTCACCTTTGTTTTCTTTGACAGCAACTGTTTGCATTTAATGTTAAGTTTCTTGATGCTGGATGTCCACTATGGTGGCTTGTTTTTACTTAGGTCTCTGGCTTTGATTCTTTCTGGTACAGCCGAGTCTATACACTTATGCAAGTGATTGTACAGGGCTTTAGTGTAAGTTTTGGTGCAGTTATCACTTCCAGATGGGGGTGGGCCTTGGAATGCATTTATACCTTCACCTAGGAGAGTACAGTTTGCCCTGGTGAAGTTTTTATAGTCTGATTATGCTCTTTGTGAGTTAAGCTCGAAGGTGACTGATTTGTGGTCAAATTTAACTAATGAAGGTCTGACAGTTGCAGCAGTGCATCTGTTTGTCATGTTAGTGAGGACCATATCTAGTATATTTGTTCCTCTTATCAGGGGTATGAACACTTTGTTCCAGAGAATTTATGTTAAAGTCAAGGAACTTTTACATTAGTGAGTTAGGGCTAGAGTAGACTTCTCATTTGATGTTGGGATAATTGAAATTCCCCATAAGCAGAGTGCTCAGGAATATTAGGATTGATTCCAGTTTGGTCAAGTAGGTTTCATACGTGGCATGACCCATGAAGGGGGATCTATAACTGGCTATGACTTGAATGGCGGTCTTACCCACAGTAACCTGTACTTGGAGTAACTCCATGGAGTTGTCCAATCTAACTAGACGGGAGGTGAAAAAACATCATCTCCTTTGGTTCTCACATGTTCGTTTTGCCATCTAAAGTTGTGGAAGGCATTGTATCTTTGCAAGGCTGGGGTACTCTCCAAGATCTTGAACCAGGATTCTGTGACTGCACAAAAAAAATCGAAATCTTCCAATGGCAGAAGTGTTTCCAGGGTGTGCAGTTTTTGGTTTAAGCTCCTAGTGTTTAGCAGCCTGACCCTTATTTTGTTAGGACTGGCAAATTTCACTTCAGTAAGTCTCTTTTCAAGACCTTGCCTAATAAAGGCACTATGGGGGAAGCAAGAGCCTTTGCCAGCATTCGTAAGCCTGGTGGTGCTAGGTGCAAACCATCACTGGCAAAGCAGCAACATTTGTCAACCATGGCTTCCCAGGCTGACAAACTGGATCCCCTTTGAATGACACCAAAAACAAAGCCAATTACTGATATCAACAATTTTTTGTTTATCCTGTGGCATCATTCTAGGTGAGGGTGGTATGCTGATCAAGGCAAGGGACATATTCAGAGAGCTCAATCATGTCTCTCTTCATATAGTCCAGTGAGGTACATCTGAGGTCGTTCACTCCAACATGAACTAAGACAGCGTCATAATGGTACTTGTAGCTGAGAGACCTGAGTGCTTTCATGATCTGATGAATCCTGGCACCATACAGGCAGCTGACTGTGAGTTTCTCCTTGTCCAACCAGGTGAGCGGGACATCCATGTGTCTCACTATGGAGTCTCCAATGACAAAAAAAATTGTTTTTTGAGTGTTGCGCCTTACATGCTTGGTAGGTGAGACACTGGTGTTACTATGTGTCATGCGTGCCTTGGGAGCTGTGTTAGTTGTAGCAGTCTTGTGTTTTAGAGGTCTCTGGTGTTTTGGTAAGTTTTCTGAGAGAACCTCCACATATGTTAATTTTTGTGTTTGACACATTCTGTGTGTATCAGTAGTAGTACTATGTGCATGAGAAGTGGTGGGTGGGTTGACAACCTCTTCAGAGTTACTATTTCATGTGCGAGAGAGCACGGATTTAAGATTTTTGGTGTAGCTACATCTTTCGCACTTTGTACTAGAGTGAATTAGCAGAGGTTTGTCAATGTACATAAGGACATTGAAAACCCTGCCTGAAGAGACCCAAGTCAACATGGCTGGCAGGAGAAACAATGGTAGTCCAACTGTCCATAATGCTAGGTTGCAGAACTGTTATCACAAAGGGGGCTTTTCAGGACTGCTCAAGGAGGAGCTCAGTGGATGGATATTCCTGCTGGGGTTTTTTCACTGGTGGTTTAATTGGTTTCAGTTCACTATTTATTTGACTGGAAAAGTACTAAGGATGAGGGCTACATTAATGTGTTCCAGCTGTATCTAAGGAAAAAACTGTTAAATTTATCTGTCCACCTATGGCACACAATTGTGCAGCAGTGTGTGATGCTGCACAAAGTGCAAACAAGCAGAAACTTGCTAAAAACTTGAAAAATAAACTTTAATAAGGACCAATGAGCATGCTTACTCCAAGCCCTAGACCAACCACCCTTCACCAGACAGGTTCGAATCAATACACTTCTCTCACTAGACTGCAGAAGGGCCCTTTCCAATCAAAGATGGCCTGGGAAATGTGCTCAGAACAAACAGTCACTGCAAACAGACTCAAATGCAGCAAGCCATTATCTGGACTATGCTACCCTAGTTTAAAATGTTTTAAACAGCAGAAAAAAGAGCAAGTACCCACTAGAGAATATTTTAACTAGCTAACAAATCATTTTAACACTGCTTGGCAGCAAAACCAGAACAGGCAGAACAGACTGCTTTGCAACAGTGAAAAGTACCAGCAAATACTTAAAATAGTGAGAACAGCAAAAACAGCTCAGCAAACAGTAAATACAGGAATAAAATATGATTTATCATGCACAGTAAGGCAGGCAATTGTAGTATAACAAGTGCAATTTAATACACAGTACATAAATACAGCATTAAAGCAGGCATCAGGCAAAAAAAAGTACAGTAAATGGAATTATAGATAAGCTCACTAAACTAGGTATAAATCCCTATGTCACAAGATGGGTTGCCAACTGGCTCACGGACAGAACCCACACTGTGAAAGTAGCGGATTCCAAATCCGACATCAGACCAGTGACAAGTGGAGTACCACAGGGTTCAGTCCTGGGTCCTCTCCTGTTTGGTATCTACTTCTCTGAAGTGCAGGCCAACACAGAAGGTCTTTATTAACAAAGTTTGCAGATGACTGCAAACTAGGAGCCATAATCGAAACTCCTAACGATGTGGACAAACCACAAAAGGGCCTCACTGAGACAGATACCTGGTGTCAAAGCCATGGCCTGAAGCTCAATGCCAAAAAGTGTATTGTCATCCCCTTTGGTAAAAACTCTGTACCCATGAACTACCACATAGCTGGTAGTCTACTTAATGCCGAAAATGTGATAAGAGACCTTGGGACACAGGTGGACAGTAGTCTCTCCTTTGATAATCACATCGCCACAGTGGTCAGGAAATCCTTCTACGTGGCTCATCTCATCACAAAAGGATTCTCATCCAGAAAAAAAGAGGTCATTGTTCCCTTCTACTCATCACTCATTAGACCCATTATAGAGTACAACGCCCCTTTTGGTATGTACCTCACAAGATATCTACAACCACTGGAAAGACCACAGAAATACCTCACAAAGACGATTACTGGCCTCAAACAGATGCCCTATGCAGACCGTCTCAAAAAGCTACAGCTTTACTCCATCGCATATCGCCTACTCAGGGGCGATCTCTGCCTAACATACAAAGCTATGTCAAACCCAGAGCTGTTGGACATGCTCCACTTAAAGAAATCCCAATCCCTCCGAGCTACACGCTCTAGGGACCTTAACCTTGTCACCTCAATAAACAGAACATGCTGGAGGTATAGATTCCTGTCCCAGAGACTTCCCATACTCTGGAACAGACTACCTATTTATGTCACAGAGCTCCTCATTAGCACTCTTCAAGAAAAATCTTGATGACTGGATGGGAAATGGGAAATTCACCCCAGGGATCACTTCTGTGGCTCTGCTCGACAGGGGCACAGGAAAATAATTTTCTCGGGTGGCGAAAGCCAGGGTACATTTTTTGGCTAGGCTTGTATGAGCCCTAGGGCCGATAGCCTAGTACCTATCTATGAACCTATAAATGGTATAAATAAGCAAAAAAAAAAAAAAAAAAAAAAAAAAAAGAAAACAGGCAACGTACATTTTTTTGAGAAGCTCGGAAGCCTCTAGTCGTCTGGTATCTCAGCTCAGAGTTGTGGCTGGTAGCCCACCTCAGTTCAGCTTGGTAGAAACACATTTGAGTTTCAGACTTTATATCCTTCAGAAAATGCATGCTATCACAAAATCTACTAAATTTCTAAGAACAATGTTTAAAATAGCTTCTTATTTTTGGGGTCTTTGTCCAGATTTCATGTGCTAAGAAACTGGAAAGTATGAATGCAATAGATTTAAATACAGATCTATTTTTCCTGTGGAAGAAAGGCTCTTTGAACTGACGTATCTAGCAGACACCCAAGGAGTACAATCCTGTGTGACACAGTCCAGATTTTGAAATACCAGCTTGTGTAAGAGATGTCTCACCCTGCACATTTAAGCAAATCATCTAAATATACAAAAATGTGGATACCCTGTAGCCTGTAATGAGATATAACTGGAGCTCCACACTTTATGAACACTCTTGGCACAGTGGATAGTCCAAATGGTAAGACAGAGAACTGGTAATGTGATACAAACGCAACAAAACTTAAGAAATGCCTGAAGTCTGGATGAGTAGGGATGAGAAAAAAAAACACCTTTTAAATCTAGTATAACTAGAAATCTTAAATGAATAAGAAGAGGTAACAACAGGTTGTATAGTGCATTTTGAGTTTAGACACTATCACAAATTGGTTTGGGGAAAAAAGATCCAGAACTGTTCTCCAAGTATTTTCTATCCTTGGTACAAAAAACATAATCGAATAAAACTCCTTCCCAAACTGGGAAGTAGGAATTGGTTCTACTACTCTCCGAGATAACATATGATGAAGGAGGGGGAAAACAGAGGGGTCTGGTTTAAAGGATGAGGAATTACTCTCTGAAAGGGAGCAGCTTCCTTCCACTGCCATCAGTAACCTTAATGAATAATTTTCACAACCCATTTGCCTGAAGCTATCTGTTGCCAAAGAAAGAAATGGAGATTCAGACTTTCTGGAAGGGATAAGGCTCTGTCAGACTGTTGGGGGAGGTGGGACATGGTCCATTAAATAGTAATTCTGACTTGATTGTCATTCGTTTTTTTAGGGGGTGTTCTTGCCTTCTTTTAGGAACTCCCTTGTCAATGCTTTTTGAAGGTCTGTTTATCAGCGTTTTGCTGAAACTGTTAGTTTTGCTTTTTAACAAAATTGGATGAGATGGTAGAAAATCCCTTAGAAATTTTGAAAAAGGAGGACTGAAAAATCTGGAAGAATCCGTGAATCTGTTTACCCCTCTCATCACATTTTGATAACCTCTGCAGCAGAGGGTCCAAAAACTTTCTAGCTAAAGGAGAATTTAAAATCTCATTTTGTCACTTTCTGGGAAATTCCGAGAAAACAGCCAGGCAAACCTCCACAACACAGGACCAGTGGCCATAGCCCTGGAAGAAGTATCAGTCATATACACACTTTAAACAATTAGTCATGATCAGTGAAATGAAGAATCCAAATCATTCAAAGCAGATTTTTCCTCAAGAAGAAACTGCAGACAAAACATTCCTCTTACCTTCACAATCAGTCAGAATAAACTTTAACATATGTGCCTGACAATTCAAAATCCTGAATATCAAAGTTGCAGAAACAAACTCTTCCTCCCCATGCTTAGCAATTATTTTACCATCCTTGTCAGAAAGAGAAGGATTGGAATTAACTAACACTTAATAGCAGCAGGATTAACTAAAACTACATCTGATGGGATAGGATTGAGAAGAGTAATGAGCCTTACACATTCTATCTTTTTAGAGGCAGCTGGTTGACTATCAGGGAAACTGCAGGCAATAACATGCACACATCTTACAATGCCAGTAGCACAAGAGGGATGAGAGTCCGCTTCTGGAAATTCCATTTGTAGTAGCCAACAGTAATTTCTGTGGGACTGAAAAACCTTAGTGTTCCACTCAAAACACTGGCACATTCTAGAAATAGTCTCAGAGAAAGAGAATCCCTTACAGGAAGGTTTAGATACCAAAATTTTCTGAGTCTGAATCAGAAATCTGATGAGAAAACCCTTCATCTTCCTGTCCAGAATCAAAATCCTGTCTAACTTCAGGAAAAGAGCATTCCTTTTTTTCTTTTACTCTACACCACATAATAAATATACTAAATTAGACCCTGAGCCAGGCCTAATAAACTATTCCTGTCTAGTGAAACTTGAGCAGGAGCAGATACAGGCTTAGTTTCTGTTACTTTCTGAAAGGAAAAGATGGAATCACCAGGGCTGTTAGCAGCAGCAGCAGCTTCCTCAGGAATGATTACAATCTTCTGACTAAACAGGGAAGACTTCCCTGACCTCTCCCTTGCCCACTGATGGCTCCCCAACAGCTGCAGAGGACAAGGCCTACCCCCAGTCCACAGTGGCTGTAGGTGCTACACCAGAGGGATCTGGGATAAAAGATGAGTGGTCTGAGGAACTAGCTTTGGGTACAGCAGAGTCACCCACCTTCAGACGAGACAAATTTACTAGACTGCTGTGGTGTCAAATCCTATTTGCATAATTCTCCGTTTTGTGGTTGGAAGGTGGACCAACCAATTTGTTCCATGGTCAAACCGAAAATGTTGCTTCTTTCCCAGGGAAACCAAGTAGCACAAGCCGGTAAAAATTCAGAGTCCCAGAAAATATTTTTCCTCCGTTAACACAGTAAAAAACACTTCAATATACTATGCCAGCCAAAAAAGTAAAATAAACAGTTTCTCCAGAGAAAAAAATTATTTGACAATGAGTTAAACAACTTTTAAAGTGACAGGAAAAAGGTGCGCTCCATTTTAAAACAATAATTGAATCTTGTGACAGTCCATTAAAACACAAACTCGTAGGTGTAAAAAAAGTAGGTGTAAAAAAAAAAAGAAAAAAAACTAGGAAAGTACATTTAAACAATTTTTAAATGTGCATGGTTTTACCCTAAAGGAACATACCTGCCCAGCAATGGAGCAGCACAAGCTGACCGTTGATCCTCAAAAGCCCATATAGGAGCACTCTCTTCAGTGGCAGGAAGCCTCTGAAGGACTTGGCAACCAAATATATCTAGCAAAGCACCAAAAAGCAGTCTAAAGAGGCAAAAGTACTTAAATAGCGTATTCAGCACGCACTTTATTACAGGGTTGACTTTTCAGTCCACAGTTCCAAATACAGTTCCAAATACACAGACAAACGTAACTTCACAGTCCATACATCACCGGAACATATACAGTCCACATTTCCGATAAGCACAAAACAGATGACTTTTCAGCCCACAATTTCACTCGAACATCCACAGTTCCAATAAGCACAAAACAGATGACTTTTCAGCCCACAATTTCACTCGAACATTAACGCAAATCACTGCTACAATGCATTTTCGACTTCCTCAGATGGAGATGCATACCCATACAGTACCCAGCTTTTTATACTTATTCTAATCAATCAACACCTGCAATAAAACAATTAAATAATTAAATTAACTCCATTTTTAAAAGCAGCCTAAACATTTACAATAAAAGACATTCAACATATTTATTCCAAAATTAATATTATACAATATCTTTTAAAATAAAATATTACCTTAAAAAACTTTATATATTCCATCAAAATACTTCATTAAAAATCCTTTCATATCTTAAAAAAATCAACGCATAAATAGCGCCATCTATTGTCAAAATTTAATTGCACACGAACAATCCTTCTAATACCATGCATAAAAACATTTAAACTAAATATTCCATATGAATCATTATGCTGTCAAGAAATGCAATTGATACAAATCTAATACATCTAAAACAAATATTCCATAACTTCATTGCATTCTATGATGCAACATACCTCGCTAAACTTACAGTTTAGCTGAACAGGAAGCAGGGAAATTGCATCATTCAGACCTGGAAATTTATTTGCTTCTAGTGAGAGTTGCCATAATAGTTCCTTGTACTCAATGGTGGTCTCCCATGGCCCACCCCTTACATCTTTATCCACTACTTCCAGTACAAAAAAACTAAATTTGGCTTCCTGACAGTTTAAAATATGCCTATAAAAGGCATTACTAATACATTTTGTCCTTATTTCATAATAATGTTCATAAATTCTGTTTTTTAATTTTCTTTCAGATTTACCTACATAAAAAGCATCACATTGATTACACATCCCTAAATAAACTATTCCACGTTTCACAGTTGGCAAAGAATTTACTTTCTATCACTTTATCTCTGCTAACTACATAAACAGTATCTCTTCCATAAATATAAGGACATTGGGAACACCTACCACATTTATACGTTCCTACTTTTCATCCCCTGCCCTTTTTATTTCTTTTTTACCTTCCAACATATTTTTTAAGCTTCTACCTTTTCGATATGTGCATTTTAGTGGTTCCTCGAAAATCACCTTATGGTCAGAAATTTCACCAAACCTCATCCATTCTTCTTCTAATATTTGTTTAATCTTAACTGCATCATTATTATAATCCACTATAAAGTTATTCACCCCTTCATAATTATCCTTCTGTGTTATCCCCCCTAAATCACTTTTAACACCTATAATGGGTTTAAATTTATCTAGTCTACCTCTTCTAACTTCATCTTCCATCCTCTCAATAAGGTCAGTGGGATAGCCTCTTTCTTTAAACATAGATTTTAACTTACTACATTCCTCATTAAAATCACTCTCCTTCGATGTCATACGGCTTCCGCTTACATATTGCCCTTTGACAATATTCTTTTTCTGATAAGGGTGGGCACTGTCAAAGGCCAGAAATGAATTGGAAAAAGTTTATTTTCTGAATATCTTTAAATAAAAACCTTTCTCTTCTTTACCTATAATAATATCTAGATATTTTAAAAGGTTCTTATCCATCTGATATGTAAACTTCAAGAATTCAGTAGAGCCTGATATATATTCAAAGAAGGTTACAAAATCTTCCTCTGAACCCACCCATAGGAAGCACGTCATATAAAAAGCGCTTATAGAATTTCCAATATTGTACATATTTTGAATTCAAAATATACCTATCTTCCCATATTGTTAAGACTATATTGGCATATGTAGGGGCACACCTTGCACCCATTGCGACACCTTGTATTTGTTTAAAAAATTCCCCTTCATAATGAATAAAGCTGTTATTTAATACTAGTTCCATTAAGGTCAAAATAATATAAAATTCATTGTTACTAAACTTCCCATACTTTAACACTTCTTCAAATAACTTAAGGCCTTGTTCATGGGGTATTGATGAAAACAAATCAACTATATCTATGGTGATGAAAATAATGTTCTCATCATATATATCTTGTGTAATGTTTCGCAATAAATCCCAGGAGTATTTCACAATACCTTGCCCACTTAATGATAAAGCCTTTAATTTAACATCCAACCATCTAGCTAGAGGACCTGTAACCGAGCCTTCAGAAGCAACAATAGGCCTCATTGGAGGATTTTCTATGTTTGTGAACCTTTGGTAACCCAAAAATAGTAGGAACTTTCGGTTTTTCCACATATAAATATTTAAATGTATCTACATCAATTGAACCTTCCAACAACATATCATTTAAGACCAAGTATATTTTCCTATTCCCTATATTGATTTCATTGATTGAGGCTCTGACATACTTATCATTGTTGTCTAGAATTTCCATCATTTTTGCCTCATAGGTTATATGGTCCATAATAACAGAACCACCCCCCCTTATCAGTTCTCAGTATTTTCAAAGTATTATCATCCCTTAAATTGTAACTAATTTTATTCTTACAGATTTCAGACCTTAATTTATTTTCCATGAGGACCTCAAAATTTTTCAGTTGGGGATGAAGGGGTGGGTTGAACAATTCCTTAACATCTGAGTATTCTGAGTGGCATTCTGCCCTTGAAATAATATTTCCAGATTTTTCTTTCTTAAAAACAACTTCAAATCTATGAGCACTTTGTTCATATCCGCTTTTCTGTTGGGTACAAATTTAAAGCCTTTAGATAACAAAGAGAAGTGTCCTTTTTCCAACTCCTTATTACTATAATTGTATATAGTGTGACCTTCATATTTGTTAACACAACCTTGCGACAGTATGCTATCCACACTATATCCTGTCCTTGTATTGCCAATTACTACCCCTCCTTGTATTGTCAATTACTAACCCTCCCACTGCTGGAATTGATTCCTGTTGTTCCTTCTGTTGCCCCTTACATTCATGTACCCCTCATAATTGTAGTTTTTTTGATCCTGGTAGTTTTTTATTCTTTCCGATCTCCTTAAAGGGGGATATTCGGACATGTCATTCAAATCACCTATCTCTTCTCTTTCATATATATCATTCTGTCTCTTACCATAACTATACTCCCCTCCATTCCCATAAGAAAAATATCTAGTCTTGGGATAACTAACTTTATCCTTATATTCTCTAATATCCCTTTCTAATTTCTTGCTCTTTCTAAAATATGCAGTTTCAATATTTTTTTCTATCTTATATATCATAATATTGTCTTTGACCCTGTTCAACAGAAAATAATAAATCATCAGTTAATGTCTGATTTATGGCCTCAATGTTTTTGTATAAGGTTTCCATTTCCCTCTCATTCTCCCTTTTAATCACTTTCAGAATTTCAAAACCACAATTATCAAATATTTCCAATAATTCATAATGAAAAACACTACCCTCCCTGACTTTGTTAGGGTATTTAAAAACCCTTAAACCCTTGGGTACAATTTTAAGACATAAACATTCCTTCAAGCATGCATTCTCCAATTCTATATTATTATATTTAAAAAACAAATTATCAAACTTCTTAATATTATATTCATACTTTAACTCAAAATCACATTCATCCTTAGCGGATGTTTTGTTGTCCTTGAAACAATATTTCTTTTGCAACATACTTTTAAAGTCAATATGATACCTTAGTCCATTCTGTTTAGATCCAGCGTTAGCATTGTCATTATCACTAATAGTCGCATTGTTCTCACACACTTCTGTTCTAAAGATAGCTGGTACATCCTGGCTCGAAATAGCCACCCCCACACTAACGCTAGGTTTCATATTCTTGCTTCTGGCAGTAGTAGTAAATTTTCCTTTTCCGACATTCTCACCTTTCGAAAGCATTTCTTGATTTCCTGGTACTCCAGGAGATGACGTTAGTAACGGTTGGCTTGCTTGTGTCAACAGCTCAATGAGCTGTGATAATTGGTTAGACAGAATGTCAATCTTGTCAGTATCACCACTTCTCTTTTGCGTAACCTGTTTAGTACTCATTGCCTCCTCACTTTCCATAATATAACCACCACAACGACAAAAACGGAAAAAAACTGCTCAAATATTGAACTAGCAAAGCACCAAAAAGCAGTCTAAATAGGCAAAAGTACTTAAATAGTGTATTCAGCACGTACTTTATTACAGGGTTGACTTTTCAGTCCACAGTTCCAAATACAGTTCCAAATACACGGACAAACGTAACTTCACAGTCCATACATCACCGGAACATATACAGTCCACATTTCCGATAAGCACAAAAACAGATGACTTTTCAGCCCACAATTTCACTCTAACATCCACAGTTCCAATAAGCACAAAACAGATGACTTTTCAGCCCACAATTTCACTCTAACATTAACGCAAATCACTGCTACAATGCGTTTTAGTCTGCTATGACTTCCTCAGATGGAGATGCATACCCATACAGTACCCAGCTTTTTTATTCAAAGATATTCAGAAAAGAAACTTTTTCCAATTCATTTCTGGCCTTTGACAGTGCCCACCCTTATCATAAAAAGAATGTCAAAGGGCAATATGTAAGAGGAAGCCGTATGACATAGGAGAGTGGTTTTAATGAGGAATGTAGTAAGTTAAAATCTATGTTTAAAGAAAGAGGCTATCCCACTGACCTTATTGAGAGGATGGAAGATGAAGTTAGGAGAGGTAGACTAGATAAATTTAAACCCGTTATAGGTGTTAAAAGTGATTTAGGGGGGATAACACAGAATGATAATTATGAAGGGGTGAATAACTTTATAGTGGATTATAATAATGATGCAGTTAAGATTAAACAAATATTAGAAGAAGAATGGATGAGGTTTGGTGAAATTTCTGACCTTAAGGTGATTTTCGAGGAACCACTAAAATGCACATATCGAAAAGGTAGAAGCTTAAAAACTATGTTGGAAGGTAAAAAAGAAATAAAAAAGGGCAGGAGACAAAAAGTAGGAACATATAAATGTGGTAGGTGTTCCCAATGTCCTTATATTTATGGAAGAGATACTGTTTATGTAGTTAGCAGAGATAAAGTGATAGAAAGTAAATTCTTTGCCAACTGTGAAATATGTGGAATAGTTTATTTAGGGATGTGTAATCAATGTGATGCTTTTTATGTAGGTAAATCTGAAAGAAAATTAAAAAAACAGAATTTATGAACATTATTATGAAATAAGGACAAAATGTATTAGTAATGCCTTTTATAGGCATATTTTAAACTGTCAGGAAGCCAAATTTAGTTTTTTTTGTACTGGAAGTAGTAGAGAAAGATGTAAGGGGTGGGCCATGGGAGACCACCATTGAGTACAAGGAACTATTATGGCAACTCTCACTAGAAGCAAATAAGTTTCCAGGTCTGAATGATGCAATTTCCCTTCTTCCCGTTTTAAAGTTAAGATCAGCTAAACTGTAAGTTTATCATAGAATGCAATGAAGTTATGGAATATTTGTTTTAGATGTATTAGATTTGTATCAATTGCATTTCTTGACAGCATAATGATTCATATGGAATATTTAGTTTAAATGTTTTTATGCATGGTATTAGAAGAATTGTTTGTGTGCAATTCAATTTTGACAATAGATGGCGCTATTTATGAGTTGATTTTTTTTAAGATATGAAAGGATTTTTAATGATGTATTTTGATGGCATATATAAAGTTTTTTAAGGTAATATTTTATTTTAAAAGATATTGTATAATATTAATTTTGAAATAAATATGTTGAATGTCTTTTATTGTAAATATTTAGGATGCTTTTAAAAATGGAGTTAATTTAATTATTCAATTGTTTTATTGAAGGTGTTGATTAAAATAAGTATAAAAAGCTGGGTACTGTATGGGTATGCATCTCCATCTGAGGAAGTCATAGCAGACGAAAACGCATTGCAGCAGTGATTTGCGTTAATGTTAGAGTGAAATTGTGGGCTGAAAAGTCATCTGTTTTGTGCTTATTGGAACTGTGGGTGTTCGAGTGAAAATGTGGGCTGAAAAGTCATCTGTTTTGTGCTTATCAGAAATGTGGACTGTATATGTTCCGGTGATGTATGGACTGTGAAGTTACATTTGTCCATGTATTTGGAACTGTATTGGGAACTGTGGACTGAAAAGTCAACCCTGTAATAAAGTGCGTGCTGAATGTGCTATTTAAGTACTTTTGCCTCTTTAGACTGCTTTTTGGTGCTTTGCTAACCAAATATATCTATTTAGACGGTTTACCTTTTCTAACAGCGAAACACAGTGGTGCGATTGCTTATATGAGTGAATCGGAACCATGAAAATGAAAACAGCGACAGTCTGAAATGTTCGAGAATCAGCAAATCGAAAAGCATAAATGTTGACAAAAAATTTAATGAAATATAAAGCAGGGGGGCAAGCCCCCCTGCAACACCCATGTGGGGGGCTGTGCCCCCCCCACCCCCACTTTAATATTCTAACTCCAAGATCGCACTACAGTAGGGAAAGGGACCATTTCCTGATCCCCACTATAGTGCAATCCGCCCCAAAATGCAAATGTGCAATGAGTGAATGTCAATGTGCATTCGCTCATTACACATTCGATCCTTTTTCCGTTCGGCGTTTGCAAACTGCCTTTCAGACAATTGCTGTTCGCCCTTGTGCAATACACACACATGAAGGTAAACCATTTAGACATCTCAGTTCGAAGTAGCTAATGGTCTAGGCATGTGGAAGGTGCACTGAAGCTTTGGAAGCTTGTCTGACTGTTAAAGCCTTAGCAGAATATAATCTACACAGCTTTGGCTATTACAGCAGTGATCAATATGATGAACATCACACAATTTCTTTGTGCCATGATGGGCTTCAGCAGGGAGATATTTAAAATAACTATATACAGGGACAATATGCTTCCTCAAGAATACATAATTTAGATAAAACGTCTGGAAGATAAAAATTCAGAAACCTGAAGCAATTTATTCAAAATGAACAAACAGCCTCAAAAAATGTCAAACAAGTATTACACTCCAAGTAGCCTAGGGCTACCTGAAGTAAATTCTTCACAAGGCATTGAGATTTTCACACTGGCAGGGAGCTGTGGATGGTCAAAGTGCACAGCTAGCAGTCTGCGGGGTTGGTGTGAACGCTAAGCTGGCCTACAAAAAACGTCTATGTCCTGTAGCCAAACTGCTTGATGGCCAAGGTTAGCTTCTGTTACTTAAAACAATAGGAACATCTCATTAATTATGTTGGACATTACAGGGAAAGGTCATATTAATGGTGTCAATCATCTCAAGCCAAAGGTACCAAATGGAATTTGTTTTGCTATTCCAATAGTGAGAGGCAGTATACAACGAGGCATTAGAGAAATCGAATAAAAAGTTAGGCTGAAAAAGAATAAATGCACATGCATATGCATGCGCATGTGCGCGCACACATGCACACACACACACACACACACACACACACACACAATGAATGTGTTGCAATACAAAACAAAATTTGTACTTGCTTATCCAAGTGCCCTCATCCACAGTAACCATTTTCCTAGAAATTACTTTCTGGGACAGTCATTTGTATAAAGAATCAACAGAAACATATGGTTATGTCAGAAGTAATAAAATGCATAAAGCAAAACCAACAAGCATCAAATGCTTCATAACTACTACTTCTACACGCAAAATGGCAACTAAATATTTTCTTTTACTTTTGCCATATACTGCAGCATTGAAGACCCATACCAAATAAAGATTCACATACATGAAAACAAAACAACATGTTGCCACACAGCACAACTGGAATGCTTTTAAAAGAAAAAAAGCAAGAATCTATTCCACATATGGCAATGACTCCCCTCTGATGACAGTTCTGTAGTGGGTAAACATATAAGACAAAAACATCTACTTCATTTTGACCATATCAGGTGGAAGACACAAATGGAATGCAAATCCCCTTCAAGTCTGACATGTATGACAGCTTATAGGGTTAATGGTCAAAGGGCTACTTTACTTGTGAATGTAGCCAAGATTAAGGGGTAGGCAGGAGCTGTGCAAATTACTCCATAAATGTTTTGCAGTCCAGGGAAAACAAACTCATAGAACAGCTACTGTTTTGCTACCACTGAATGACAGCAGACCCTGTATTTAGTAGATCTGATTGTGAGAGGACTTCTGCAGTATAATGATTCTAACTGTACAGGGTGATATGTTCAAACCCTTCCAACACAATGAATCACTTTCACATTTGTACCGAATCTGGCACTCTGTAGGGCTGTAGACAGCTGAAATAGCACTGATTAGAAATCAGAGAATAGGGGGCATGAAACCGAAAGGGCGAATGATGAGCCTGGGCTGAAGTCAAAACAATGAACATTTGTAGAAAATAACAAAAAAAAACTTGAAATTCTCAACACACTTCTATTTCTCTGGCATAATGTATGCAAAAAAAAGTACGCACATGCCAACTTCTCACATTATGTTGGAGTATATCAGGTTAATGATGGAAGAACTTACAACACTAATACCCAAGATAGTAATAAAGAAAAAAACTAATTGTTTCTGCACAGAACGAAGAATAATGATGCGATGGCAGATGGCAAATTTAACAGACAGGGCATACTGCACTGTTTACAGCAATGCATCTGTCAATCCACAAACCAAAATGAGAATAAATACGTTCCAGATACACTTTAATTAATGAAGTAAAACTAACCAGTGGAAACAGCAAAGCTGCCATTTTCTGGCATAAAAAACTGCAGAAATACATACTACAAAAAGCTTCCTTTGTTAAGATCTCTTCTGGTTAGAGCACAAAATTTCTCAAAATCATAGAAAATGGCAAATTTCACAAGCTATGCATTTTTGATCATCCTTATTAGAAATCCTGTAATTAACCATTAACGGAATACGTTATAGACATTTACAAAAATTACAATTTTATGTTCACAAAATTTGCAATGGCCAAATTACAGTATCTTACTGCAACAAGGTGAAAGAAAAGTCAGTAGTCAACTTTTGTTTCTGTGAGGGCTTGCCTAAGGGAGACAGCACCCTACCTTCAAAATAATTTAGGAAGCATGACATCAAAGAACAGAAATTTATCAGTACTCTGGTGCTGTACATAACATGTTTGCAGTCTCATCTTACATTTTTGTGTTTAATAATGATGCACTATTTGCAGAACATAGTATGCATACAAGAATTAGAAAACATTATGCTGCACAATGGAAACATCAGTCTGCTTCATATAAAAGTTATCATGCTATCTGCAGTCTAAATCAATGCTGGAAAAAGCTAGTATTGATGCTATGAAATATGCCAGAATGCCTAAGCAATGTTCCAAAAAATAGACAATATCAACAGCTGGGGGAATAAAAGTTTATGTTGAGCACAAAAAGGGTCATTGGCTAAAATAAAAATGGCCTGCAAGGGAAACTAGCCTAATGAAGCTGTGAAACTCAGTCCTGACTGAATAAAAACAAAGTACATGAAATCAGATCATACAAAGTATCTGTACGCCAGCCCACTTCTTGTGAGCAAATGACAAGTTGAATTCAGTTAATACACAGTGTTCATTTTAATTTTAATTTGTTGCAACCTTTCTTCAAAGAGATGCCACTCAAAAACTGGAAGATGCATATAGTTAGCAAAAGCCCTGTAGGGTTTCTCAGGTCTATATACAACTATTATTAGTTAACTTTGGTCTAGGTTAGTTCCAAAGAGACAAAGCCTCCTTTACGAAGAGATTGGGAGAAAAAAATACAGCATAAAGTTAGGGACAATACCTGAGAAATAAACCAAGCTAAAGAATGTTATGCAACCATTTGTGACTTATGAGATCTGTAGCCTGAAAGGAAAGCTAGGACACTTGACAAAGCATGTCATGGTTAAGACAATGGTTACTGGATTTACGAAGAAGGATTACATTGCAGAGAGGAAATAATGATGAGTTGCCTCTGTAGCTTAGTGTTCATTCAAGTGATTTTGTACAAACTAGTGCTGCTTTCTGTGTGTACAATGTTCTTCAAGATATGAAGAAAGGGGTGTCCCACTGCTGATAAGTGAGAAAAGACAACAATCACCCAGGGCATTTAACAATGACTCTTCTTCATCTTCTGAGTTGAGATGGTCAGTTTTCAGTCTGCAGGGACACACTAACAGCCTCTAGGGAAAGTCAGTTGCAACTGACTAACATTTTTGGAAACAGAAACAGGTACAGGACACCCGCTCCCACCACTCTTAAGAAATCAGCTCAACAAATATACTTTGTCTATTTCAAAAGTAGTGTCATACTTAAGAGGGCAGATGCCCTGCAATCTTAGTTTAAGATTGCAAGCTGGAACAACCAAAAGCAATACTGGTGTGAAGATATTATCCCTCATATTAGAGTACAGGAGGAACTGAGCAAAGGATGGCTCAGCCTTACAAAAATGTAATTTAAAAGTTACAAAAAGTATTTGAGACAATGAACTGGCATATTGTATGTTAAAATGTTCTGAAGAGATGCCACAAAACAGAAAAAAACATGAGTCAAAAGGAAAAGAATACAGTACAGACAGAAAGTAAACACAGAGATAAAGATAATGTTTGTGTGAGGACAGCTCAGAACTAGAAGATACAACAACCATTATCAGATTTATAAGAAGCATAAGATGAAGATAACTAGCTCTCTTCACAACCAGCACCTGCTTACCACCGATGCACCATGCCTCTCTGCCCAAAAATAAATTCAGCTGTTTACAAGCACTGCAACATAAGGTAGCAGGATCTGCATTCACTCTGTGCAGTGTTCAACAGTGTAGCTGACTTTGAACCTTAAAATGAACATGCACGGAATTTACATTTTATTATGCCAAACAGTCAGCTAAGCAGCTGTAAGTACACAAATGTGAGAAACGTCACTAAAATAAACTCCCAGGAAGGCTCTAAAATCTTCTGGAAATAAGCTTAAAGGAGACATAGAGAAGTATGATGTGGAACCACATAGTTTTATATCAGTTACTAAAAGGAATAATCATCTATCAGGTTTCAAGAACCTAAAAGCAGCTCAATTAAAAAAAAAAAAATTCATTTCGAGTCTACCGTGTATTGCTATTTTTGCCTGGATGCATTTGTAAAGGACAACTATTCCAATTCAGCTTTCACATCCTTTGGGTCTCAGAGTCGGGGGTGGTTGATAGACGTCTGATTAATCTCTTTGTCCTTCTTGCTTTTTAAGGGATTCTGTCATGGGCCTCATTTTCATGTGGATTAGTCAAGCCTGTCCATAAGCAAATTCAATACCTAACTGCCACTGCTAAGGCAGTACACATGGAACCAAGGATCTACTTTTACAGGTTACAATCCAATACTATTATTTTAAAATCCTTGCTGTGCATCTCTACAAGATCTCAAACACAATGATATACCCTTGTTGGAATTAGGGGAGCTATTTTATCGATATGCAAATGAATGACTGCACAAAGTTTTGTTTTACAACAACTAACTAGAAGCAGTTCTCAACTTGAACAACTCCAAACCTTTAACTACCTACGAATCACAATGGACTCATTGCTCCCAGTTAGTGTCTGCTTATAAAGAACTGTGAAATTTTGTCACATTAAATTCAGGAAGTTATTTAGGTAGGCAGAGATTAGGACACTACAAAGCAAGAAATCCAACATAGTTCTCCTCATCTAACTATTACAGTCCAGCTCTCAGTTTGCCAAAACATTGTATAATGTCATATTACACTGAATGTGTATCTTTTGACCTTCTATACTTCGGTTTTACAGTGTTTTGTAAACCACAACACAATATGCTTTATATGACAGCAGAAGATGCACTATTTCTGAATTCAAATGTGTCCTTTTCCTGCACCTCTGCATGTCAGAGTTACTTATGTTTTTTTTTTTTTTTTTACTGATTAACACCTAGAATAATGGACTTGTACAAAGTGGACTCGCTTGAGTCACAGCCCCGACCAAAGGCATTAACTTACACAACACAAGAATACAAAGACACCACACCGGAGCACATACAAATAAGCATATGTAGCACTAAGACACAACATATAAGGCAAAGTCAGTGCAGTTAAAACTATACAAAGCAGAAAAATAATTGTAAATTAGTACACAATGCAGATTTGTATATAAAAGCAAGCTCATTAGGTATGACGTAAACATGAATACTATGTGCAGTTAAGCTAAATATACTGTACAAATTATGATGTAATCAACATACTGTCTATGTGGCTGAACAGTTTACAAAAGATGAGTATTCCAGTGTATATAAGATGTCAGTGCTGTTTTTTCAAATACCTTAACTTCAAATATTGAACAATGACATGCATATGCAACATACAGTTATAGAAATGAAAACAAACCATTGTAAACATTTTTCATTAATTCATGCATTATACAGGAATGTGTTCTAACAGTTATCATTCACTGTAATAATACAAAAGTTATTAAAGTTCTGCCATCCCTTAAATTTTGGTCCTCCTCCTCCTGAGTGTTCTTCATGTATTGTTCCCAAAAATTCCACTTCTATAAAGTTTGCTTCTTCCCTTTTTGAAAGATCTCACCCTCAATTACTTCATCACATTCACAATACTCAGTACTTAACATTCGGTTTAGATTTTGATTTCCATTTCCTAATTGCTTTTTAATGGCAGCCAATAACATTAAACTTAGCAAGGCATTACTACGTCTAGGCAATTCAGATCTGTAGGAAATGGCACCAATTTCCAAATCTATACCAAAGTACTATACGAGTATTTATATAGATACATGTAATATGGAATACCTGACAGGACAAAATCATCCTTCATAAGGAAGAGTAAACCTGTCTGGTGGACATCTGTAATAAATAAACTATATAACAAAAGGAAAAAATATTCTGTCCTGGACCAAGATGGAGCAGGTGCCTAATTGGAAGCAATCTTTCCTTAGCCTGAAAAAGCAAATAAGAGCACTAGTGAACTCCCCCAAAACCAACTTCGAGTCCAGATTGGCCACATCTACTAGAGACAATCATAAGGCCTTCTTCATATATGTCTGCAATCTCAAAGGAAGCACCCATATCTGTTCAGAACTGGTGGTCAAGGACACCACATACACAAATGCTGTAGATATAGCCAATCTAGTGGCTGACAGATTCAATGAAAACTTCTCCCCTCTGTCCCGCCACTAGTAAATAAGGACATCCCCATTACCCGCCCCCCACCCCTTATCTCTAGGGAACAGGTCATCACTGCCATCTCAAATGCAAATACAGCCTCCATGGAACCCAATAACATCCCAGGCTGCATCCTACACGAACTCAGGCATGAACTTGCAGCATCATTAGGCACCCTATTCAGCCAAAGACTGAGTACTGTTTTTGTCCCAGCCAAGTGGAGGACAGCCACTGTCATCCCTTTACACAAAGGTGGACCATCCACCGATCCAGGAAATTATAGACACAGCCTAACTAGCCTGATCTGCAAGCCCATGGTGCAAATTATCATGGATCTCATTAACAGGGACATTGGCAACCTCCAAACACTCAATCCCACACAGTTTGGCTTTGTCAAGGGGAGGTCATGTCTGTTAAATCTGACTTCTTTGAGACAGTCATCAAAGCCATGGATGATGGGAAGACTGCACACCCCCTAACTTGACCTGGCCAAAGCCTTGGACACTATTCCCCACTTGGGCATAGTAGATAAACTCTGTCAACTAGGCATCAATCCATATGTTACCAGATAGGTAGCAAACTGGCTCACTGATAAAACCCACCTAATCAAAATAGGGCAAGCCACCTCAAGCAGTAGACCCTTAACGAGCAGCGTACCCCAGGGATCAGTCTTGGAGCCTCTGTTATTCGGGATATACTTCTCTGAGGTGCAGGCCAAAACCAGTGGCTTATGGCTGACCAAGTTTGCAGATGACTGCAAGCTGGGTGTAGTCATCAATTCCCCAAGTGATGTGGACATCTTCCAAGAGGGTCTCACCCAAACAAATGACTGGTGCCAGAAACATGGCCTCAAGTTGAAAGCCAAAAAATGCATCATCCCCTTTGGGGAGAGTGATTTCCCCACATATTATCACATTAATAACAACATCCTAAGTACACAATCAGTAGTGAGGGATTTTGGCACCCAGGTTGATGGCAACCTGACTTTTGACCACCATGTTGCTTCCGTTTTACGGAAAGCTTTCTACATGGCCCACCTCATAAGTAAGGACATGTCATCCAGACACAAAGAGGTCATAACATCCCTGTATTCTTCCCTTATAAGGCCAATTGTGGAGTACAATGCCCCCTTCGGCATTGTACCTTGCAAAGCACATGCAGCAGCTGGAGTGACCACAGAGGTTCCTCACCAGGAGAATCCAGGGCCTCAAACACATACCTTATACAGATAGGCTAAAAGCCCTGTCCCTCTACTCAGGTTTCATACAGACTCCTCACAGGTGATCTCTGTATAGCATACACAGCAATCTCAGTCCCCGCCTTAATGGGACTGCTGCATATCCGCAAGTCAAGCTCCACTCGAGCAACCCGTATGTGCGATCTCAACCTGGTCTGTGAGATCAATAGGATTTGCTGGCAGGACAGATTTGTGTCCCAGAGATTCCCCCATCTATGGAATAGACTCCCTCTCCACATCAAGCAGAGTACCTCATTATCCCTTTTTAAGTGCAACCTGGATAACTGGTTGGAAAACAGAAAATACACCCCTATGATTCCACCTGTGTCCCTGCTGGACATGGGCTCTGGGGGCTGTCTTGTATAAACTTGGGCTAAACTCTTGGCTAGGCTTATAACGGCCTCAGGGCCAATAGCCTAGTAACCTCCTGCTATCCCAGCTCAAAAGACTTGTTTCTTTAGTTAAACTTATTTGTTCCCTCAACATTTCAGACAAAGTACTCTAAAGAGAATTTTTAAAAGTTGCCAGTTGGTTATATTCCCCGAAAACATGTTCCCAAATATCTATCTTGTTCTCATCATGCCTCCAGCAATTGCTATCGACCTGAGGATAAATTCTCTGAAGTCTGCTTGGGGTACAAAAGTACATATGCAAACATTCTTGTGCAAAAATCCTCAATCTTCAGATGTATTCCCACTGTTCACTTGTAAACTATCTTTCCAGTATCTTCTGATTGACTCCTACAGTTATCATGCAATATTTTATGTGCCCTACTAGCTATCCCTTTCTTAATAGCAGCTTCTGTTTTAGACTCAATTAAAAATTCAACCAGGGATGGCCCCCTATCCATTCCTCTTTTTCTATAGTTTTTTCAATCCAATCCCATAGAGACAGCAATCTAACCTGCAGTCCAAACTTTCACTTGGCCTCTTCCCACTCCATTACCTTTTCCTCCACAGTTACTTGCTCCCAATACATTGGTTCCTCTGCTGATTTTCTACAATAAATTCCAGCCACCTCTTGCATACTTTTTATACCCCTAACTTGTAGTCATCCCTGTTGGTAAGATCTCATTTCTCTAGTCTCATGCTGGCTTAGTTCTTAGATTACTTTCTGCTACTTTATAAATGTAACATTTTGTATGGTTTTTATTCTCCTTAAGGGCCAGCATCCAAAATCCTACTCTCTTTATTTCTTGAAAACCTCTCATACACAATTTCATCATCATGCATTTCCACTTTGATCTGTAACTTTCTGCTTCTGTTATGCATGTGATCCTCAACCACATAGCGCTAATGTATCCCTTCAAATCAGGTAATCCTAAACCACTTTGTTCTGATGGGGAGAAGTAGCTTATTCCTCTTAAAACTTGCCTCTTACTCTTCCAAGTAAATTCCTTCAACTCCATATTAATTATGGTCCACAACTTCTCCTCTCATTAATAAAAATATTCCTGACCTATACATAAAACTAAAGGGCTGGAAACATTTTCACTAGTTGAATCCTACTATTCATATCTACGATCAGGAGTTTCCAACTTTTCAACTTTTGCATCTTTTTAGTCTCTTCCCAAGTATCCTTAGCTGGTCTAAGAATCCATTTCAAGTCATACACCTAAATACTACTACTAATCAGGTTCTCAAACATAAGGGCATTGCTGAATCAATTCATGGGTACATAGTTTACTGACATAACCTCCACTTTATATCACAAAACGACTTGAAACGGTCTCAAAATGTTCAGCAACAATGAAATGTCATTTTCTAGATTTAACAAACAAAATAATATCTGTTAATAAACTTAACTTTTCTTGACTACCATACCAGTTATATCCTTGAATTTGTCAGTCCCTAACTTTCCTTGCCACTGGCTCTTAGTATAAAGCAAATAAAAAAAGGAAAAGAGAAAACCTTTTTCTGGGTCCTCTGTTTAAGCATATCTTGTTGAAGGGGAACATTCCCACCTTAATTTTTTCCTTCTAACCCTGCATATAGCCTGCTAATTAACCCTATTACTCTATCAGGATACTGATACTAGGGCCGCGGTGGTGCAGCGGTTAGCATTGTCGCCTCACAGCAAGAGGTTCTCCCGTTCGATTCTCGGCTGCAGCGCATTCTGCATTCTGTGTGGAGTCTGCATGTCCTCCCCGTGGTCGAGTGACATATAAAGACATGCAGGTAGGTGCGTGTGTGAATAGGTGTGTCTTTGAAGGTTGGGCATCGGACTGGCAACTTGGCATCGTAAAAATCCATTGACAATCATTAGCGGACCGGAGTTCGCTGTGGCGCCCCCTAACTGGGAAAAGTCGAAAGACTAAAAACTGTATCGGGATACTCAAATGCTATCAGTGCCCCTACTCATAAAGCTGATTCTACTGAATGCCTTTGCTGCATCAGGACCCTTCAACAATAGCAGTGTTTTCTGACATGCTGTCTGCTTCTGTTCCATTTGTTCTAGTTATGTCAAATGTTTGCCTCCCCTCTGCAAAACCACACTGATCCTTATCCATCATTATGACAACAATTTTGCTATCCTCTTAGCTAGTACAGGCATAAACACTTTACAATCATGGTTTAAAATTGAAATTGGACTATATGAAGCTGAGTCTGAGGGGTTTTACCATCTTTGGGTAATACAGTCATCACAGCTTTCTGAGTAAATGCTAGCACTGTCCCTGTGTTTACAATATTATTAAATAAAACTTTCCCAATTTTAACACTTTCTTCCCTCCTAACATCCACAGTAATAGCATATGTTGCTGGGATCTTCCTGCTGATTGATTATACATCACCATTTCTGTCTCATCCCTTCCTATCTCATCTACCAATAATTGAGCCTCATTTTCCTCTAGCATTGGCATAGTTAATGCTTCCATAAATAATTCCTATTGCATCTCGTCTTGATTTAGGCAGCGGCCCCTTACTGGAACTCAATACAGCAAAATCAATCTCCAGTTCGAACAACACTGTGGTGACTCTACTCAATGTTTGGAGTCCAAACAGAAATATGTCTGAACTTGAGGCCCTCCTGCAACTCAAACACATTCATATCTGTGTAGCTATTAAGACAGTTTAAGTGCAATGACCACACCTTATCTGTACCAGAATTTAGCTCCTATGACTCCTTCAGGCCCTTGGTTAACTGTGGGGACTATCTGTATTTCTCAGAAATACCATCACCTCACATCAAATTACCCCTGATCCTAACGTGGTGCTCCTGAATATCCAAATCATCATTAACAGATTCAGCTATTAATTCATTGCTAGCTGGAAATCCCCATTAATGTCCTAGAGAGATAATGACAGTTACCTTAACACCATTGACGAGTCGTATATCAAACCAAATACCTTCTTGCTACTGGATGTGAATTATCCAATCATTAGCTGGCACTTACAGCTCTAAACATGGATATGTTCAGCATTTCCTGGACGTTGTTAATGCCTGTGAACTACAGCAAATTGTAAAACTTCCCACTAGAGGCTCAAATATCCTTGACTTGGTCCTTAGCAACCTAGCCCCCAAATGTGCCTCATCCCTAGTTAAATCTCACTACAACTCGGTCATCTTCTCCATCAGACCTAGTAATACCACCCCAGCAACAACAACCAAATCTGACCGTCTTTAGACACTTCACCAGGGCAAACCTACTTCAGCTTATAGAATATCTTTGCAAAAGTCCCATTAATCTCCAACAAATTAACCCAACTGAGAGGGCTGCCCCAGTCACCTCTGACTTTTACTAATACCTAAACAGCTGCACAGAAAAGTCAGTACCTAAATGCACTAAGTATAATGGTAAATTCAGGAATAAACCTCCCTGGTGGAAATCCAG
The DNA here is from genome assembly GCF_019279795.1 of Protopterus annectens. Lineage (NCBI taxonomy): Eukaryota > Metazoa > Chordata > Ceratodontiformes > Protopteridae > Protopterus > Protopterus annectens. Next base: position 318,879,153 of record NC_056730.1, on the reverse strand, counting down.
TATAAATAAATTGCATAAAAAAAAGATGGAACATGATGAAAAGCTACAGGAAATCCCCATTCCTTCATCTCACGACCATACCGATACACATCAGCAAGGAACTTAAAAGTAATATTTGAAAATGTACAAGCTGAAGGCCACTATAGATACCAAAGGAAAAGTACAGTTTTGTACCTACCATAAATGTAGATGTTCGAGTGTATACCCTGCTGCAGTCATCACACTTGGGTTATCCTGTCGTAAGGTGGTCCCGCGGTCGGCCTGAATTCCAAAGTCTTGGTCCGGCGTCGGTTGCTGTCGCTTCTTCCCTGCCGTCAGTGCGCCAGGGGTATACAAGAGGCATCCAACGCCATTTTCTTCAGTTTTTCTTGCCCCAGATATCAGGTGCCCTCCCAAGAGGTGGTCAGTAGATAGTACCAATAATAAGTTTAGCACAAACAAAACATCCCTCCAGCTATAAGCAAATACACCACAAAGGTTGCATCAGATTTTAAGGTATTGAGAGGTTTTAGTTAGGTCAGAGGGGATGGAGGGAGGGTAACCTGGACTGCAGCAGGGTATACACTCGAACATCTACATTTATGGTAGGTACAAAACTGTACTATGTTCGTGTTACCCTGCTGCAGTCATCACACTTTGGTAGAATCCCAAAGCTAAGGATGGGAGGTGGAGTCAAACAGGGTTAGAGGAAGCTAGAAGGCCCTGCAAAACTGCAGTGACGAAGCCAGCTCTAGTCTTAAAGTAAAGTAGTAAGTGATAGTGTTTGGTGAAGGTGTGTACTGAACTCCAAGTTGCAACTTCCAGAATATCCTTGGTTGGCACCCCCCCTGAGGAAGGCTGTAGATGTAGCTGCTGCCCTGGTAGAGTGGGACCTTATGCTAGCAGGAACTGGTTTTCCATGGTGGGTGTAGCAAAAATGTATGCGATGTCCTATCCATTTGGAAATGGTCTGTTTTGAGGTAGCCTTTCCTTGTGATGCTGTAGCATAGGATACAAAAAGCTGGTAACATAGCTGCCTGTGAATGTCCAAGGAATGCAGGAGTCTTTCTCCTCTGTTCTGTGGATTTGGAAAGAAGGTGGGTAAATGGATGGTTTGATTTATAGCCACACTGGATACCACCTTAGGCATAAAGAAGGGGTTAGTTCATAGAGAAACTCTGTCTTGATGAAAAATGAGGAAAGGCTCTACTGCCATTAGTGCCTGAAGCTCTGACTCTTCTGGCTGAAGTAATTGCTAGCAGCAGGACAGTCTTCCATGATATAAACTTTAAGTCAGCTGAGAAAGCTGGCTCAAAAGGAGGTTGCGTAAGTTTTTCCAGAACAAAATTGAGGTCCCAAGTTGGTGTTGGTGCTCTCCTGGGGGGGCCTAATGTTTTTGGCCCCTCTGAGAAACTGCCTTAGAAGTGGATGTGAAAATAAGGGAGGATCCATGTTGTAGTGAGCTGAAATAGCAGAGGCGTGGATTTTAATAGATGAAAAAGAAAGCCCTTTGTGTAACATCTCAGTTAAATATTGTAGAATCTGAGGTATGTCCCGCTGAAGGGTATTTTGGCCTTTAGCTTGGTTCCAGGCGCAAATCCTTTTCCATTTGTCTGAGTAGGCTTTCCTGGTGCTGGGCCTCCTGGCCTTCAGAATAACATCCATAACAGCTTGTGAAAGAGGAGCTGGCTGGTTGCTTAGGTGATTACGGATCAGGAAGTTGAAGAAATTTCAGAGGGATCAGGGTGACTATCAAAGCAACAACCCGTTTGCCAATAATACCAAACAGGTCAGATTTACACCCAGGGCTCAGAGAACCCCAAAGAGAAAAAGACCTCGTTCTATCCTCAAAAAGACAGGTTCAATTCCTGTTTCTTCCACTGAGGAGATATCCTCTGGCACTGATAGTGAGTTTCAGTCCATATCTAGGTCACCGTCCCCAAACGCAATCCAAACACTATCCCTTTAGGTTTAAATACAAAAGAGGGGGGAGAAAACATAGAAGGAATTACCAACATACAAAGCTTACTGAAAATGGTCATGGAGAAGTAGATATTCCATCTAGTAACAATGTGCTAAATTTATCTGATTTTGTATTGTCCCCTAAACATCTGTTGGTCCTAAATAAAGGGTTGTCTTTTTTACCAGGCTTTGTGGTCTCTGAGGATTTGTTAGCTCAAGATGTTTCTTTTTGTAGAACATTGAACCTCAAACTGTTTTTTGGTGACTCTGGTCATGATGGCAATGAAAGATTCACATATAAATCCACATTCAATCCACCCATGCATCCACTTGTACAACAGTTTCAGAGGAATATTCTCAAAGATCTCCATTTTTCAGGTTCTGATATTTGTTTCAAATCTAACAACATCTCTCTGGCTGAACGGGAAGCCATTTTTGAGTTACAGAACAATGAAAATATTGTTATTTCGGCTGACAAGGGGGGTGCCGTTGTTATCTTGAATTGGAGTGCTTATGACAAGGAGGCGAACAGACAATTGTCAGATCCCAGATATTATTCCTTGATGAGCATTGACCCTACATCCAGGTTTCAAAAACAGATTGAGGATTTCATATACTGGGCCAGAGATGAATTTATCATAACCAATGAAATCGCACAACAACTCATTGTTAAGGACCCGGCTTCCCAATATATTTATTTCCTGCCCAAGATCCACAAGGATCCCTCGAATCCTCCAGGCAGACCCATTGTTTCGGGAAGGGGATACATTACAGAACCTCTTTCGTTGTTTCTTACCAAACATCTTAAACCCCTATTGGGTATGGTACGTTCAAGATTACATGACACTACCAGCTTTCTCCAGATCATTTCTGATAGTCAGCTTGAAGATAACTGGTTACTATGTACCCTAGATGTCTGTTCTTTATATACCAATATTCCACACCAATCTGGCCTTGAGGCCTTGTCTTTTTGGTTGGAAAAGGCAGATTTATATCCATCTACTTTTAATTCTTTTTTGATTGAGTTAGCCAAACTAGTTCTTACCAGCAATGTCTTTTTTTATCAAGACAAATGTTACTGGCAGGTCAAGGGGACAGCAATGGGGGCATCATCTGCCCCTATTTATGCGGATCTTTTTATGGCCTTTGTTGAACATCATATTATATATGATTGTGATAACAATATATTTTTACCATACATTGACATCTGGAGGCGTTACCTTGACTACTGCTGGCTGGTATGGACAGGAGAATTACAAATGTTACATGACTTTTTAACATATTTGAACAACATCTGGGGTCTGGAATTTACTGTCCATTATGACCGTAGGAACATTACCTTTTTGGATGTTTCTGTTACTAAATTGGCTGACAACACATTATCAACTGAGGTATTTAGAAAACACCCCGAGTATAATACTATTCTTCATGCCTCTAGTTTTCATCCCCCACGTCACACGCAACATCCCAAAATCTCAATTCATCAGAATCAAACGCATTTGTTCCAATGAGTCCACTTTTCAGACTCACAGGAGAGACCTCACTAATAGATTTTAAATCTAGGGGATATGGCATGGGTTATGTTTTAGCTGCTTGTAACATGGTTGATTCTTTTGATAGAGAAAATCTAATGAAGTATAAGGAGCATAAACCAAACAGAGGTTCCACTTTGAGATTCACAACCACTTATGCTAGAAACTCCAATCATCTGATTGATAGTGTGCATAGACATTGGAACATTCTCAAATATGATTTAGATATATCAAGTTTCATACCAGACAGATGTCTTTTTTCCTTTCGTAAAGGAAAAAACTTGGGCTCTTTTTTTAATCATTTTAAACATGGGAATAGGAAGGATGATTCTAATCTAATTCAAACAACATTGACAGGGGATCCACTGATAGGTTGTTACCCATGTGGACACTGTACAAACTGTGACAAGATTAGCAAGTCAAAACAATTTTCTAGCAGAAATTGCCCAGTAGTTTATGATCTTAAGTTCTTCGCAAACTGCAGTACTGACTGGGTCATTTACTTGGCTACCTGCCATTGTGGTTCATTTTATGTTGGACAAATGTCCAGACCACTAAGAATAAGGATTTCTGAACATATTAGCAACATCAAAAATAAGAGACTGAATAATGCACTGTACAAACATCATTCAGTACATGCTTCTGCCAAATTTACTTTTATTATAATTGATAGAATTTTTGGTAACAAGCATAACAAAACTGGGCTGCATTCTATTTTAAACACCAAAAAAAAGAAGTGGATAATCAAACTGGGGGGATTATTCCCACCTGGTTTAAATGAAAATCTTTGACTGAACCAATCGGATTAATGATGTGTGTATATATATTTTTGCTCACCACAATTAATGTTATTAACACTGAGGAAGGCTGTGTTTTTCCTGCCGAAACCGGTCTGTTTTTTGTTTTTGTAATGGTTTAATTTCATTTCATTACAATAAATCCTGGAACACTGTATGTTGGCTCTTTTTTTCTGTTTTGGACTTTGACTTCTGTTGAGCCGTGCATTTGCCCCACGTGCAGATGAATTTTCCTTTGGTTGCTTAGGTGATTTGCCATGCAGCCAAATTTAAGGTTTTGAGCTGGCTGTGTAGAATCTGACTGTCTTGCTGTGTGAGCAGATGAGTAATTTTTGGTAAAATCCATGGTGGGCCCTGGGCCATATTCCTTAATAGTGGGTACCAGTGCTGACGTGGCCAGTCTGGGGCAATGAGTATCATTCGGGGTCTCTCCATCCTGACTTTCAGCAGCACCTTTGTGAGAAGGGGCAATGGAGGGAAGGCATATACTGTCAGCATTTTCCAAATGAATGAGAGTGCGTCCACTTTCCAAGCTTGATGGTGAAATGTCCTTGTGCAAAATTTTGTTAGCTGATAGTTTTGGGGGCTGGCAAACAGGTCTATGTCTGGGTGCCCACATTTTTGAGTTATCATTGTAAATACTTGTGGAGGCAGTTTCCACTCGTGGGGATCCATGATGTTTCTTCTTAGGTCGTCTGCCAATGTGTTCTTTTTTGCTGGCAGGAATTGAGCTTGTAATTGAACTTGGTAAGCCAGTGCTGTGCTTGCCTGCATAGAGGGTAAGAGTGTGTACCCCCTTGTTTGTTTATGTACCACATTACTGTGGTGTTGTCTGTCCTTATTATAAGCTGTCCTGGATGTAAGAGGTCCTTGAAGGCTGTCAGGGCGTTCTGTACAGCTAGCATTTCTTTTTGATTGATGTGCAGATTCCTTTGATCTGCAGTCCATATGCCATGAACGCACCGTCCTGCCATGTGTGCCCCCCAGGCATAGTCCGATGCATCTGTTGTCATAGTTTGCCTGGCTGGGGGTAAGGTGAAAGGCTGACCCTTGTTGAGGTGACATGCCAGTGACCACCATAGAAACTCCTGTTGAAGGCAGGGAATGAGAGGTATCATTGTTTCCAAGCTGTGGCTGTGTTGAGTCCATATGCTTTTTAGGTACCACTGTAATTTCCTCATATGCAGTTTTGCAAATGGTATTAGTAGTATGCAAGATGCCATGAAGCCCAAGGCCTGCAGAATTTTTCTTGCAGGGAGTTGGGTCTTTGTTGCCATTGTTTTGAAGTATTGAGTTAGTTGTAGTTTGTCTGGCATCAGATAAGCCATCTGGGCTGTTGTATTCAAGCTGGCACCCAGGAATGTCATATTTTGTGAGGGCACTAGTTTTGTTTTCTTTTCGTTTACTGTGTACCCTAGGCAACTTAGAAGGTGTTTTACAAAAGCCAGATGTTGTAAGAGAATGTCCTTGCTTTCTGCTTGGATGAGGTAGTTGTCCAGGTATGGGTATATTTGAATTCCTCTTTGTCTGCAGTATACAATTACTGGTGCCAGGCATTTTGTGAAGCACCTGGGCGCAGTAGATAAGCCAAAGGGTAGTGCAGAGAATTGGTAATGGGTTGAACCTGCAATGAAACAGAGGTATCTTCTGCAATTTTGTCTGATAGGGACATGCAGGTATGCCTCCTTGAGGTCCAACGTTACTAGCCAAGCTTTCTTGCCCAACATGGGAAGAAGCTGCTGTAGTGTTAGCATCTTGAATTTGGGTATTTGCAAGAAGGTGTTTAGAACTGAAAGGCCCAGAATGGGTCTCCAAGCATTGTCCTTTCTGGGTACTAGAAAGAGCCTTGAGTAAAATCCTTGGTCTTGCTCCTGTGTAGGTACCAGTTGAATGGCTCTCATGTCTATGAGAGCTGTAATTTGTTTTTGTGCCTCTGCCCATTGATTGTGTGGCAGGTTTGGCATTCCTTTTATCCTTGGCAAGGTGTGGAAATGGAATCTGTATCCTTGTGAGATGATGTCTAGGACCCATTTGTTTTTTGTGATGCGCCAGTTGTCTGCAAAAACTGCTAATTTTCCTCCCAAGGGAGCTGCCAAGAGAGTTTTGCTTGGCAGTTTGAGGTTCAAGTCATTGTGTTTGCCTTCTAGTAGTTTGGGACCTGTCTTCTCCTCCCTTCTGTGTTGCAGTGCCCCATTGGCGAGGTTTGTAAGGGATTTGTGCTTGTCCTCTGCCCCTTGGGCGCCTGTATTTACCCCTCTGTGGTCTGTCAGAAGCTGGAAAGGACCAATTTTTTGTTGGCCAATTTCTGTTGAAGCGTGGGGGCTGTACCTGTAAGAAATCTTTGATCGTCTGCATAGATTTTGCCTTATCCTCCATTTTCTTTAAAACCTCTTCTGCTTTAACCCCAAGTAAAACATCCTGCTGTAAGGGTGCATCTAGTAACTTTGCTTTAACATGATCAGGCAGAGTTTGTTCCTTTAACCAAGCATGCCTACGTATAACAGACCCAGTAACAGCTGCTCTACAGGAAGCTTCCAAGGAATCAAATCCACATTGTAAAGTATGTTTGTTCAGCTGCATGCAACAGATCCTGCATTTCCTTGAATTCAGACTGTTGAGGGTGCATGCTCATCTTTTGTTTTATTTGAGACATTAGGAATTGCTGGTATTTAAGCATGTGAAATTGACAATTTAGTGCTCTCATAGCTAGAGTAGCTGAGGTGTAAACCTTTTTCCCCCACCTATCTAGTGCTCTGGAGTCCCTTTCAGAGGATACAGGATTTTTAGCCATAGAAGCCTTAGCCCCTTTGGGACCCTGGGAGATTGTCTCTGGATCAGCAACAGGGCTTTTGTAAAGGAATTTGTGTGAGTCAGGCACTCTATAGTATCTATCTGGTTTGGCTGGAGCAGGAGGCAGAGAATCTGGATTTAGACTAGATTCTAAGTAAACTTTTATTTTTTTATTTAACATTTGTTGACCGGGAAAGTCCGACTAGGTTCAACAGAGCCAGTTTTCAGCGGAGGCCCGGGGAGAAATGCTCCAGATGCATGTCTTTGGAATGTGGGAGGAAACCGGAGTACCCGGAGGAAACCCACGCGAACACAGGGAGAACATGCAAACTCCACACAGAAGGTACCCCAGCCGAGAATCTAACCGGAGAACCTCTTGCTGTGAGGCGACAACGTTAACCGCTGCACCACTTTGCCGCCCATCCACAATGTCCAAAACTGGGGGGATAGCAAGTGGTCTGTGCTGGGGGAGTAAAAGAAACTCATGGAGCCTTTTCTTTGAGTCAGAGTAGTCCTGACCTTCCCAGTGGAAGTGTTCCCTCATGGTATGTAAGGTTTCCCCAAAGGAATAGTCTTCAGGGGGAGAAGCTGAGGAAATGGAATCTTCAGCATCAGAATCTTCATAAGGGGGAAAGGAGTAATCCTGTTCCTCAGAGGAGCCTGAGGAAATAGACACTTGATCAGAGGAGACATAATCCTCCTCTTGTCTAGGCCTTTTGTCGGGGGGGGGGGTTGGGAACCCCTGATTAAAGAAATCAAATCTTCAGCCATTTTAAGCATCTGTTTCTTAGGCATGGGGCCTTGAACTGGAGACTGAAGTGCAGTCTTTTTTGGTTTTAGGAGTCTTAAGCTTAGCATAAGATTTTATGGTGAGAGCAGTTGGTCTGAAGACACCTTCTGAAACCGAAGGTGTTTCTACAGCACCGGCTTCTTCTGCAATGTCGTCAGTAGGGCCTAAAGAAAATGGCTGTGTCGGGCCTAGAACTCTCTGCTAGAGGACCCAAAGCGGTCTGGGGTTCCAATTCTGCGGTAGCCAGGGGCTACATAGGCACCTCACTGAAAACCAGAGAACCGGCGACCAGCCAAGCCGACGCCTCTGAGTCTGGCTTGGATCTAGGCTGCCTGTCTTTATCTTTGCATTTTATATGCACGCCGGTAGTCGGTAGCTCCGATGGCATAGTGTAATTAAATTTCCTACCGAAGTAGTGTCGTGCAAAATCAAAGCGTCGCTTTATAGTTCGCTTATTGAACCTAGCACAAAACCGACAACCAGTGACGTCGTGGTCTGGGCCTAGGCAAGGTATACAATAAGAGTGAAAGTCCTTATGAGGTATTTGCTTCCAACAAGAAATGCAATTGTTAACTTTTTCTGACATCGGACTGAGGCAAGAAAAGGTTCCCCAATGGGGTACTTAGCTTTGAAGACTTCGGACTGAAACTCGATTCGAAAATCTCAGGTGATGGCCGACCGGCAGTTGCGAACTGCTTCTACTTCGGGCACCGCGGCAAGAAAGACTGGAGAAAATGGTGTTGGATGCCTCTTATATACCCCTGGCGCACTGATGTCAGGGAAGAAGAGACAGCAACAGACGCCGGACCAAGACTTTGGAATTCAGGCTGACTGCGGGACCGCCTGACGACAGGATAACTCAAGTGTGATGACTGCAGCAGGGTAACACGATTAACATCTAAAAATCTTAATTGAGGAATAATGTCCAACAAATACACTTAGCTCGTCTATAATATCACATATTCCAATCTCAAGGATATAGCCAACATATCAGTATGCAAATTTAGCACTAACTTTACCCACCCTACCCACATTGTTGCCCCAATTGTCCCTGAAAATTTAGTTATCCCTGAAATAATCTCAGAACAAATCTTAAAATCACTGTCAGTGACTAAAAATAATACTACCATGGGACTAGATAATATACCACGGCTGTATTCTAATCAGTGCAAACTGTGTGATCTTAGCCTCTGTTTAAATGTTTAACTTCAACTTATCCACAGAATTTCAGCCCGATGCCTGGAGAACAGTCACTATGACACTCTCTTACACAAGGGTGGCCCCCTCTATAGATCCAGGCAATTACAGACTGTTCAGCTTCAACAGACATGCAAAGCCATGGAACGTATTATAGTAGAACTTGTTTTATGCAAACACAGACAACCTAACTGATCTAGATCCCAATCAGTTTGGTTTCATGAAGGGCAGGCCCTGTTCTCTAGAACCTAGTAAAGGTTACAAAGCTGTGGACAGTGGTCATTAAGTGCACACTGCTTATCTTGATCTGGCCAAGGCTTTTTCACACTGTGCCCCATGCTTGTATTGTTAAAAAATATTAGACAATGTAAACACTAGTGTTATCCACTTGATTGTAAACTGGCTATCCAACAGACCTGAGGTTGTGAAAGTTGTTTTCTAATTATAGGTGCCCTGATTTTGACAATAGCCCTTTCTACTTTCTGCTGCCTTCATGCTAGGAGTTGTGCTCTGGAGTTGCTATTAAAATATTTACTTAACAGTAACCTTTCTTAACTCATGCATGCTATCGAAATACTCCTTTCTTTTTCCATTAGCTTACTCTGAGATTCCCTCTCTTCTGCAATATTTTAACCTTAGACAACCACTCTAAATAATTCCTATTACTTTCCCCCTCTCTCTTTTTCTCTTATTTCTACCATAATTTAAACTCTGTATTCATTTTATCCCATTCCCAGGCTATCCCTTTTGAAAAAATATCATATCTTCCCTAAAAACTTTCGAATCATTTCCACTACCAAAGCCTTAAATTTTTTTTCTTTTTAACAAATAAATTGGGAAGCACCACTGTCTCATTTTTTCTTTATTGCCATGTACCTTTTATCTTTGTCTTTATTGCTGTGTGATCTAAAATAGTTAATGGATGTATTTCAAAGCTTTCAATTAAATTCCTGTGAAATGTAATTTCTGTCTAGTCTAGACTGTCCTCTGTATTCTGGGGAATATGTAAATTTATATCTTCTCTTTCAAATATTCTCATTGACCTTCAGGAATCTACCCTCCTTTGTTAAATTTTCACTTCTGGGTCCACTTGAAATAATATTTCTTAATGAAAGCTAATTATTTCTCCCAAAATTCAAGCCCCACAACAATGCTTTTACGAGGAATATAAATACATGTTGGTGCAATGCTCCTTCTCTACCAATAACACTTATTACCACAGATCTACCATTACTATCTTTCCTGTCTTCTTCTATTACTACTGGTGTCCCTCACACAATCCATTTTATTATCTCCCCTATTTCCTTTGCTCCAAATTCTCTGCTTGATAGCCATTCTGAAGTTATATCTTTACCAAAGCTACATGCTCATTTCTATCCAAGTGTATCTCCTGTAACAATATTTGCACCCTACACGTCTAAATAAAATTCAGTAATTTTTGCTTTTTGTCTATACCTGCAATGCCGCTGACATTCCATGATAAAATTGATAACACAGTCATTCTAGTAGGAAACTATCACTTTCAAGTATTGTTTGACGGTTTTTTGAATGTGTTTCCAACTCACATGCACCTTTTAATGCTTGGTAGCCTTAGCTTATATACAGCTGCTGATTCTCATCTCTGAACCCAAGTCATATTTTCCCAAACCTTTTGTTTCAAGAAAAAACACTGAAGAAACTAAATGTACTTGTCTATCACTTTTGTTCACTAGGAAAGTCTGACTAGGTGGAAAACCCCTTTTAAGCAGAGGCCTGAGGAGAAAAGCTCCACAAAATAAAGAGAGAAACTAACATATATAGTGCATGAGACACTGACACTTTCCTAGTTATTTTGAAACCTCCACAGGTCCTTTCAACTTACAAAAAATACATAAAATCATATTTGCTTCTCAAAAAGGGAAGATATCCCTCCATTCAGGGGCAGCTGCCTCATACAGACAGCTACTTCATAGGCTTTATCTGTTCTAAAGTTAGATTTCTTCAACACAGAAAAGCATGCTAGAGCCCATGTTTCTCTATACAGATACCATCTGTCTAGTCTTATCTCAGTTTCCCTTCCATGTGTGAAAAGCAGCTTAAATACTCTTCACTTAACTGATTTTTAGGCTTTATTTATTTATTTGACATTTGTTAACTGGGATGGTCCATCTGAGCAAAAGCTCTTTTTCAGTCGAGGCCCGGAGAGAAAAGCTCCACAGTACAAGTAAGCAAGAAAATTTACAAAACTGAAGATGAATACAGTGAAAAATTTACAACAAAACAGTTAAGCAAATGTAGATAAAGCTTCACAGTACAATACATTAAGAGGCATTATAACACTGAAGAAAAAAAATAGCAAAGAAATATGCAATAAAACATCTGAATGAATTTACATAACACATTGGGTTATTTTCAGAGAGTAAATGTACTATACAGCAGTTCAGCGAGTTATGGTAGTAGGAAAGGGAGGAATAAAGTGAATAGTGACAGAGAAAGGGGTGGGTTCACGTGAGATGATTACCGAGGCAAATCCATGTGCTATTAAGGTAGCTTTTGAAAGTTTTCTTGAATTTGTGGATGTAGGAAATGTTTCTAAGGTTCATGGCGAGCTTGTTCCATGCAAGAGCGGAAAGGTAGCTGTAGAGATTCTGTCCAATAGATTTTTTAGGTTTGTGAATTTGTAAGAGACATTGGTCAGAGCTTCTGAGGGATCAAGGGGGCTTACAAAAGGAGACAAATGAGGCAATGCTAGGTCAAGAGAAGGACTTATTCAAAATAGTATTGATAATGAGAAGTTGGGTAAATAAGAGTTGGTTAGGAAACTCGAGCCAGCTAAGTGTCTGGAGAGCATGACAGTGGTGTGATCTTGAGGGCAGATTGGCTGCAAATCTAGCAACTTTGTTGTAGGTGGTTTCAAGTTTGGAATATATAGATAGAGAGAGAGAGATAGAGAGAGAGAGATAGAGAGAGAGAGAGAGAGAGAGAGAGAGAGAGAGAGAGAGAGAGAGAGAGAGAGAGAGAGAGAGATAAAGAGAGAGAGAAAGAGAGAGAGAGAGAGAGAGAGAGAGAGATAGAGAGAGAGATAGAGAGAGAGATAGAGAGAGAGAGAGAGACAGAGAGAGAGAGAGAGACAGAGAGAGATTCATAAGTTGGTACTAGGCTATCGGCCCTAGGGCCTATACAAGCCTAGCCATAACAATTCCCTGGCTATTTCTTCCCACACTATTTCTTCCTTGGACCCCTGTCTAGCAGGGCGACTGACGTGATCCCTGGGGTGAATTTCCTTTCTCCCATCCAGTCATCAAGGTTCCTTTTGAAGAGGGCCAAAGAGGTGCTCTGCTTGACATGTATGGGCAGTCTATTCCAGAGTCTGGGGAGTCTCTGGGTCAGGAACCTATCCCTCCAGCATGTTTTGTTTATTGTGATGACAAGGTTTAGATCCTTGGAGCGTGATGCTCTGAGGGATTGGGATTTCTTTTAAGTGTAGCATGTCCAACAGCTCTGGGTTTGACATGGCCTTGTATGTTAAAAAGAGATCGCCTCGGAGTAGACGATATGCAACAGAATATAGATGGAGGTTTTTAAGGCGGTCAGCATAGGGCATCTGCTTTAGGCCTGTGATTCTTTTAGTGAGGTATTTCTGCGGCCTTTCCAGTTGTTGCAGATGTCTTGACAGGTACATACCAAATGGGGAATTGTATTCTATAATAGGTCTAATGAGGGATGTGTACAGTGAGACTAACCTCCTTTTTTCTGGATGAAAAGCCCTTAGTGATGAGGTGTGCCACATAGAAGGATTTCCTGACTGTTGTGGCGATGTGGTTATTGAAGGTGAGACCACTGTCCACCTGTGTCCCTAAGTCTCTTATCACACTTTCGGTGTTTAGTGTACTGCCACCTATGTGATAATTCATGGGTACATGTTTTTTCCCAAAGGGGATAACTATATACATTTCTTGGCACTGAGCTCGAGCCCATGGCTCTGGCACCAAGCATCTGTTTCTGTAAGGCCCTTTTGTAGAGTATCGGCATAATTTGGGGATTCAATAATGACTCCCAGTTTGCAGACACCTGCAAACTTTGTTTGCCAGAGTTCCTTAGTGTTGGCCTGTACTTCAGAGAAGTAGATGCCAAACAAGAGAGGTCACAGGACTGAACCCTGAGGTACTCCACTTGTCACTTGTCTGGAGCTGGATTTGGAGTCAGCTACTTTTAAAGTGTGGGTTCTGTCAGTATGCCAGATGGCAACCCATCGAGTGACGTAGGGATTAATGCCCAGCTTAGTAAGTTTATCTATGATTCCAGAGTATGGGATGGTGTCAAAGGCCTTGGCGAGGTCCAGATAGGCTGTTTGGACTGCCTTACCCTCATCCACGGCTCTGGAGACTGATTTGAAGAAGTCAATCAGGTTCAGGGGACGAGATTGGCCCTTCACTAACCCAAACTGGGTGGGGTCCAGTGTTTTAAGGTTGCCAATGTCTTTGTTTATAAGTTCCATGATAATACTTTCCATGGCCTTGCAGATCAGGCTCATCAGACTGATGGGGCGGTAGTTCCCAGGATCCAAGGTGGATTCCCCCCTTGTGGAGTGGGATAACTGTAGCTGTGCGACACTCATTGGGCATGAAGCCTGAGGTGAGGGTATGATTAAACATGACACTTAGGTGAGGTGCCAGTTCATTTTGTAGTTCATGTAGTACACAGCCCGGGATGTCATCTTGTCCCATGGATGCTGTATTCTTAGCTTTGGAGAGTGCGTTTTTTACCTGTGTGGCCATTACTGGAATTTGGCAATCTTCTGGTAATGAGATGGGCCATTTAGGGGGTGAGAGGGGGGTGAAGTTGCCACTGAATTGATCTGCCAGGATATTTGGCAATATCCTTGGGATCAGTATATTTAATGCTATTCTGTTGTAGCTCAGAGCAGATCTGAGCATTGCCATTTAGATTCTTGACATAGATATAGAATGCCTTGTGGTTGTCTTTGGAATCTTTGGCAATTTTATTTTCGTAACTAGGTTTGGAGGATTTTGAGGGATCTCAGCTTCTTACTGAGGCTGGTAAGGGAGTTTTTTGCATCCTAGGATTTTCCTCTTTTCTGCAACAGTTTCTTCCTTTTGTTGTAAAGTTTGTTTATGGCAGGGGACCACCAGATTTGGCTTCCTTTTTTTGGGAGGAGAGCATCTTGGTTCTGTTTGGGATAGCTCGATTCATGCATGAGTGGATGTGCTCGTACAGTGCCTTAGTGTAGGGACTCTGCAGTCGAACTTTCACTTCCCGTCTGCATGGGTGTCATGAAGTTTGTAACTTCTGACTTGAGTAGCATGAAGTTGGCTTTGGAGAAGTTTTTTATGGGAGGTTTCCTTACTGGGGGGTGGTGGTGGTGGGATGTGGATGTTAAGGGTGATTAGCTTATGGTCTGACCTGACCAACGAGGGGGTGACCATAGGTGTGGAGCATCCATTTCCCATGTTGGTAATGACCAGGTCTAGGATACTGGAGCCCCTGGTGGGTCTATGGATTAGTTGATCCAGGGCATTGGAATTTATGAATTCCAAGAACAGGCTGGGCAAAGGTGTTGGTACATGAGTAGTCTTCCCAGTTAATGGCAGGGTAGTTGAAATCACCGAGTATTAGGGTGTTTGGTTGTATCTTAATATTTTCCAGTATGTTTAGAAAAGTGTAGTGAGAATCTTGGGGCATGGTGGGGGACCTGTAACAAGCTACAATTTGGACTGCAGTCTTACCTAGTGTTGCACCTGGAGAATTTCAGATGCATTGTGTTGGCAACTAACCTGGTGGTGTGAATATCCTTGGTGAATATGGGCACACCTCCACCTTTAGTGTTTCGATCCTGGTTTGGTGGCCGAAAAGTGTGGTAAGAGTTGTAGCCTGGTATTGCAGGGGTGCTCTCTGGAGCCTTGAACCAGGTCTCAGTTACTGCACAAATATCAATGTTCTCCATTTTTAGGAGTGCCTCAAGAGATTGCATTTTGAGGTTTAGACTTCTAGCATTGAGTAGCATTACCTTCAGATTTTGCATGCTTGTACCTGTTACGGTGGTGGTTTTGTCCTTTGAACTTTGCCTAAAAAAAGCACTATAGGGGTGGCAAGAGCCTTTGCCAGTAACTTGAATCCCAGGGGCGACAGGTGCAGACCATCTCCGGCAAAGCATCGTGGTCTGTCGATCATGTCGTCCCATGCAGACAGATGCTGGATCCCCTTTGAATGACACCATAAACTTAGCCAATTGTTGAAGTCAATCATTTTGTCCTTGTATTGTGGTATCATTCTGGGCGAAGGCAGGATGCTACTCAGGGCTAGGGTCATACCTGCCTGGGTCACATGATCCGAGAGCTCTTGCATATCTCTTTTCATGTAGTCCAGGGAGGTATGTCTCACGTCATTCACTCCAACATAGACAATGACAGTTATATTTGTACTTGTTGTGGAGTGACTTGAGTGCATGGGTTATGTGGCGGATCCCGGCACCCGACAGGCAGCTCACTAATTTTCTCCTTCAGCCTGGTGAGTGGGACATCAGTGTGCCTGACTTTAGAGTCACCTATGACTAAAGTGTTAGGTACGTTGTGTTGCCTTAGGGGCTGTTGCTGGGTGGCACACTGGTGTTGTGAGCTATAGGTTCATAGGTTCATAGGCTGGTACTTGACACTTTGATTGTGATTGGTGTTTGCTTGCGTTTCAGCTTCGGAGGTCCTTGTTGCTTGGGCAGGTTACAGTTAAGGGCCTCCGCATATGTGGATTTAGTGTTGCTATGTTTGGGTGTCGGTGGTGTGAGTTTAGAAGGGCTATGTGTTGCTTGAGGTGTATCAAGGAGTATATATATTCTTTCGGCTTTTCCCGGTTAGGGGTTGCCACAGCGGATTATCTGTCCGCTCATGACTGGCAGTGGAGTTTTACAGTGTTGAGTTGCCAGCCCGGCACCCAACCCTCCACAGAACACACACAGACACACTGCTGAGAATCGAACAGGACGTCTTACTGTGAGGCGACAACGCTACCGCAGCACCACCACCGCAGTCTATATATAATATATATATATATAAATAAATATAAAAATATATATATATATATATATATATATATATATATATATATATATATATATATATACACACAGACACACACATACATACATACATACATACATATGTACATATCTCTATATACACACACACACACACACACACACACACACACACACACACACACACACATGCGTGTGGTGTGTGCGTGTCAGATTGTGTGTTTATATGAATATGTGCATATAAACGTATATATTACTGACCTGTTCATCCACATTTGGGTAAAAGTATACCAGGTCTCCCAACCTCAAGACAAGAATCAGAGAAAAAGCCAAAAATAATGGGGGGAGGGAAGGGCACAGTTTAAAAATTGCTCTTAGAAACAGAGAGCTAACAGAGTAACATGTTTTGCATTACTATGTATTTTCTGAGGGATATGAAGTCCATCTCAAATGTCTGTCCTTATTCAGTGACTGTAAATCTTGTGATTTGCCAAAAACACACAAAATTTATGATGAACTGATCAAAAATATGAGGCAAAAATCTGGAGTCTGCAAATTTCTGGATCATTGAGAGATATGGAGCATACAGTTTGTTGCCAGTTTACCTCTATAGAGGCCAGACCAAGAAGTAGGACTGCTTAAAATTGATGCATCAGGGTGGAAGCTGCTGCCCCCTTAACCCCTTATGAGTCATCAGTGTCTTAGAATTACACAGGAAATTTGGTCATGAGGTTACAGCTAAGATGCGATCTCTTTCTAACAGTAACAGATGGGAAATCATTCCACTAATGAAGAATATTCAAGAATAAAGTCTAAGGAACAGTAATGTTTAACCAGTCATCTCTTCTACCTTAGTTTTGTACTGGATATAGACAAATTTCTGAAATGGGCACATTATTCTACAAGTCTACATGACATTGAGTTATGTTACTGAAGCTGTGTGACAGCTTTCGCTTTCACAGAATCTGCTTGTTTTTGACTGGTATTCACATAGTATTTGTTGGTTACATCTCAGTTTTTGACCTTAAAGGATTATATATTTTTAATTGAAGCCTGTTATCTATATTTTGGTCTAGAAACTCAACTCAATCTGTAAAGAAAACAGGATAGTTATTTCAAACTGAAACCTCATGAAAGCAGAAAAAAGGCAATTTGGTGAATGAGCCCTTTGGTGAGTATGTACTTTGAAAATAGTGGAAAGCATTTTTGACTGGTATTCACATAGTATTTGTTGGTTACATCTCAGTTTTTGACCTTAAAGGATTATATATTTTTAATTGAAGCCTGTTATCTATATTTTGGTCTAGAAACTCAATCTGTAAAGAAAAACAGGATAGTTATTTCAAACTGAAACCTCATGAATGCAGAAAAAAAGGCAATTTGGTGAATGAGCCCTTTGGTGAGTATGTACTTTGAAAATAGTGGAAAGCATTTTTTTTTTTTTTTACAAGACAGAATTTATAGCCAGCCATTACCGAGGCATTTTGGTCTTACGTTTTTCTAGAAATGATAAAAGACTGCAGAAGAACTGTCTCGTAGTGGCTGTGTCTTAATGTTTTTAATTGCATTACAAACTGATCCTGTAGCCATCAACCCATCATTTTGCATTACTTGCAATGTGCTAATGTTATATAAATGTTCACATTTTAACTTGTGGCCTTCCGTTGATGCCCACATTTGACCTAAGTGGATTGCTAAGATGCATTTTTATGAGATGCACAGTAAAATCAGATGTATGGTGGTGTTACTTTGCCTAACATAACTCTTGGACAAAGCTGTTGGGATTTAATGATTTGCAGCCTTATGTTGTCTTGTGTATTACCTAGCATCTGAAGTGATTATAAGCTACCGTTAAACCATCATTATTTAAAATGCATCACATGTAACATGGAAATATATCTTAGTGTGGTTCTCAAATCAGATTTTTTTAAATAAAAAGTAAATATCAGCCCTTGCAGACTTTGATTCAGACTTGTACTGCCAGGAGCAGCATAATTTCATTTAAGTTTCAAACATGTGCAATGCACTGTAGATTAGATTTGATAATGGTAAACTCATTATGTTAAGAGTATGATAAATGTTGACAGTGTTAATAGTAGCTGTGATACATAAATCATTGTTTAGGACTTACTCATAAGCAACAGATTCATTAACAAATGAGAATTAGGGAAGCTTAGGAAAATAGTTGTAGGTTTAAAGATAAAATTGACTTTAGGAAAACTGCTGTAACTAGAGTTATTGTCTTTTCAGATTTCCAAAGGGGGCATTTCTTATTGAAGCATAATAGGTTAATAGATTAGTACTAGGTAAACTGCCCTTGTGGGCCATTTTAAGCCTAGCCAATTACCCCATGTGAGAATCAAACCCTGCACCTTGTGTTTGCAAGGTCAACACCTTAATCATTATGCCATCCTCCCACCCTAATATAAGATTATATTATAAGATTTTGGAGCACAAATTATTCTCTATACGACTGCAAAAAAATTGCTTTAACTTATTACAAAAATAAAGGCTTGCATTTGTATAAAGTAAAATCTTACCATAAACAGTAGATGTTCTTCTCTTCACTGTTGTAGTATTCATTACATTAGGGATCCTCTGCGAAGGGTGGTCCAAAGTCCGGCCAGTATACCAAAGCCTTAGGTTGCTTTAAGGTATGCCGTACATCACATATATGTTCCTCACATAGCATAGGGAATAAAGGTGACATCCAGATGTACCATCCTCAGGAATGAGAGCCCCAATAGGAATGCCATTTCAAGGAAAAAAAGATGTAACCAGTACATGCAGAAAACCAATGGACCAGGGGGAGGCAGGAGGGAGTGAATATTGCAACAATGGACAGAAGGACATCTACCGTTACGGTAACATTTTATACAACTATACTATGTCTTTCCATTTACTGCTGCAGTATTCATTACATTAGGAGAGTGCCAGAGCTCAGGAAGAAACTTGGGAGGAGGAAAGACCAGCAGAGTCCTCTAGGAAGCCATGAAGGATGGCATTAGCAAAACCAGCTCTAGCTCTAGAGATTCCATCCAACTTGTACTGCTTGGTAAGTGTATGCACAGAAGTCCAGGTAGCTGCCTCAAGAACACAGTATCCAGACCCTTGAAAAACCAACAGAAGAAGCCACAGCTCTAGTAGAATGAGCCTTAACAGACTACAGAAGGCTTTTACCATGAAAGGAATAACAAAAAGAAATAGCTTTTGAGATCCAAGGAGAAATGATTTGCTTGGATACAGCTAATCCCAAGGATCTAGTATGAAAAGAAACAACAAGATGATCAGACTTAAGTCTTAGTCTTATCCAAATAAAATCAAAGTTTTTTTATCCACATCCAACGTGTGCAGCACCATCTCACTGGCAGTCTGCAGAGAAGGGAAAAAGTGGGCAGATGAACAGACTGATTAAGGGACAACTCATACACCACCTTGGGCATAAAGGAAGGATTAGTACGCGAGGACAACCTGTCCTTATGAAACACTAAAAATGGAGGACAAGCCATAAGGGCTTGAAGCTCAAACACCCATCTGGCAGAAGTAAGGGCTAACAAAAGAATACTCTTCCGAGAGCAATGTTGCAAGGAAGTTGAAGTTGCAGGCTCAAAAGAAGCCAAAGTCAAATTTTCCAAAAGATGATTAAGATCCCAGGAGAGGAGGAACAGGCTTCCTAAGAAGACTAATATGAAGGACACCTTTAAGGAATTGTTTAGCTTCAAATCTAGAAGCTAATGGAGGAAATAAAGGCAAACACGCAGAGATAGGTGATAAGTAGGCCTTCAAAGAAGAACAAGCCAACCCAGCACTGGGAAATTCACATAGATAAGAGAGAACCAAAGGAACAGCCACAGAAAGTAGATCCATGTTACGAGAAAGACACCAAACGGAAAACCTCCTCCATTTGGATAAGCAGGATTTCCTAGTATTGAGCTTCCTGGCCTCTTGCAGGACCCTATGCATGTCCTCAGAAAAAAATGTCTCTGAAATAAAAATGCTACTACTCGGTGTCAGTTGAAGAGTGGACAGATGGGGATGGATGAGAATTCCCTTGTCCTGTGTGAGTAGATCCACTCTGTGACGTAACTTGTGATTATTGCCCTTGGTTAAATGCACAAGGAGGGAACCAATGCGGTCTCAGCCAAAATGGAGTCACCACAGGATATTGGGAGCATCCTGCTGAATTTTGAACAGGACGTAAGGAATGAGAGGAAGGGGCGGGAAAGAATAAAGAAACATCCCCTTCCAAGAAAAAGACAGGGCGTCCACCTTCCACACCAGAAGACCTAGGACTCTGTTACAAAACAGAAGTTGTTCAGAGGGGAGGAAAATAGGTCTATTTGAGGAGTACCCCACTGTTGGACATTGTCCAGAACCATATCCCTGTGAAGCATCCATTCATGGGATTTAGTTAAGAACCTGCAGAGTGTCTGCCACAGTGTTTTGGCCGGAGGGAATGTAAACCACCTGAAAAGTCATTTGATACTGGACAGCAAGATCCCACATTAGGAGTGCCAACCAGCAAAGAAGATAAGATCTTGCTCCCCTGTTTACATACCACATCTCTGTGGCATTGTTTGTAAATACCTTGAGAGGTCCTGGGGAAAAAAGAGGATGAAAAGCCTGAAGAGCCAGCAGATGAGCTCTCATCGCATTGACACTGAGGTGCTCCTATTGTTGAAGAGGTGACCACACCCCCTGCAGGTTTAGGCAGCCAAAAGCTGCTCCCCATCTCACGTCTGTAGTCTCTGTGAAAAGCTCTTGAGATGGAATAGGGGGATGAAAAGGGAGCCCTGGATTTAGAAACAACTGCTGGATCCACCAGTGAAGTGTGTTCTTGAAACAAGGTAGAAGAGGAATTACAAATTCTAGGGGACGTGCATGTCAAAGCCAAACTGACTTCAGGAGCCACTGAAGCTTGCTAATGTGAAGTTTGGCCAAAGGGAGCCATAGGGATGGAGGATGCCATGAATCTCAAAGCTCTCAAACTCCCTGGCTGTAATGGAGAACAGAGAAAAAAAGAGTCTCAAAGAAGGAAATAAAGGTCAAGGCCTTGGGAGGAGGCAGGGGTGCCAGCATAGGCACTGCCTGAATTCTGGAACCCAGAAAAAGATGGTCCTGAGAAGGAGTCAGAAAAGACTTTCTGAAGGTTATTGTGAAACCCAGGGTCTGTAGAACAGAAATGGCAATATGGAGATTTTACAACAGGATCTCTGGAGAGGATGCCTGAAACAGGAGGTCTTCCAAGTAAGGAGTTACTTGGATTCCCTGATTCCTGCAAAAAGCAATCACAGCAGTGAGCCATTTGGTGAACATCCTTGGGGCAGTAGAAAGACCAAATGGCAAAGCAGAGAAAGTACAGTTGTGTACACTTATCATAAATGTAGATGTTTGAGTGTATTCACTCGCAGTCATTACATTTGGGTTATTTGCTTGCAGGTAGCCCTCAGCCAGCCTGATTATCAAAGTCTTGGGTCTTGCATTGGTTGCTGTCTCTTCTTACATGACGTTAGGTAGTCCGGGGTATAAAGCATGCAGCCGATGCCATTACATCAGTTTTTCTTGCCCCAGATGTCAGGTGCCCCCATAATAGGAGCAATTATATACAAGGTTACACCTCCAACTATAAGCAAATACACCATAAAGCTTAAAAACAGTAAACAAGAAGATATAGCAAATAGAAATCAAGTGGCTGGAGGGAGGGTAACCAGGACTGCAACAGTGAATACACTCAAACATCTACATTTATGGTAAGTGTACACAACTGTACTATGTTCTTCGTGTTTCACTGTTGCAGTCATTACATTTGGGTAGATTCCCAAAGCTAAGGAAGGGAGGAAGCAATTAGAGAGCATTAGGACCAGCTATTAGGCCCTGCAAAACTGCAGTGGCAAAACCAGCTCTGGATTTTGAGAAAATAGGAAATTGGTAATGCTTGGTGAAGGTATGAAGAGAACTCCAGGTAGCAGCTTCTAGGATGTCCCTGGTAGGAACACCTCTGAGAGGCTGTTGAAGTAGATGCAGCCGTGGTGGAATGTGATCTTATCCCCTGTGGGTAGGTTTTCCATGGTGCTTATAGCAGAAATGAATGCAATGGCCTATCCATTTAGAAACTGCTTTGAAATTACCTTCCCCTCTGCCCCTGCAGCAAAGGCAACCAGCAGCTGTTCAGTTTTCCAGAGAGGCTTAGTCCTGTCCAAATAAAATCTAAGTTGTCTGTGCACGTCCAACGAGTGCAGTATTCATTCTCCTTTGTTCTGTGGATTAGAAAAGAAGGTTGGCAAATGAATGGACTGATTAAGGGCCACACTGGATACCACCTTGGGCATAAAGGAAGGATTGGTCCTGAGGGACACCCTGTCTGCATGGAAGAGTATGAAGGGTTCCACTGCCATGAGGGCCTGTAATTCAGACACTCTTCTTGCTGAAGTGATGGCTAGAAGGAAGGCTGTTTTCCAAGAAAGGAATTTCAACTCTGCAGTTGCAGCTGGCTCAAAGGGAGGTAGAGTGAGCTTTTCCAATACAAAGTTAAGGTCCCAGGCTGGTGTAGGGGCTCTCCTGGGGGGTCTTAAATTTTTGGCCCCTTTGAGGAATTACTTCAGCAGGGGTGAGAGAAGAGGGATGGCTCCATATTATAATGTGCTGAAATGGCAGAGGCATGAATTTTAATAGAAGAGAAGGAAAGGCCCTTGTGAAGCATCTCTGCTAAGTATTGAAGAATATGCGGTAAGCTGGGCACTGTTGTGCCCATCCCCTGAGTTTGGTTCCAGGAATAGAATCTTTTCCACTTTTCAGCATAGGATTTTCTAGTACTAGGCCTTGCCTCCAAAATAACATCCATCACTTGCTTACTGAGGGATGGTAATGGCAAGCTCAGGTAATTAGCCAGGCTGCAAGGTTCAGGGTTTGAAGCTGGGGTGCAGAATCTGGCTCTCCTGCTGTGACAGCAGGGAAGGGGTCTGAGGCAGGTGCCATGGTTCCAGCAGTGACACTGTGCAAGAGGGGGTACCATTGTTGGCGTGACCAGTCTGGTGCAATGAGTATTGTCCTTGGTTTGTCCTGTTAACTCTTTAGTAGAACTTTGGAGAGGAGAGGCAGAGGGGGAAAGGCATAAACTGAGAGGTTTTCCCAGGTGAAGGACAGGGCATCCACTTTCCAAGCTAGTCTGTGGGGAGTGCTTGTGCAGAATTTGTCCAATTGGTAGTTCTGAGGGGAGGCAAACAGGTCTATCTCTGGGCTCCCCAATTTGTTTCTCAAATGTTGAATATCTTTGGTTCCAGTTTCCACTCGAGTGGGTCCATGAGATTTCTGCTCAAGTCATCTGCCAGTGAATTTAGTTTGCCTGACGAGAATTGAGCTTGTAGGTGTACTTGTTAGCTCAAGGCTGTGTTCCACAGAGCCATGGCTAGTCTGCAGAGAGGGTAAGATTGGGATCCCCCCTGCTTGTTTATGTGCCACATAACTGTGGTATTGTCTGTCTTTACCAATAGCTTTCCTGGAAGAATACGGTCTTTGAAGGCTGTCAGAGCATTCTGTACAGCTAACATTTCTTTTTGATTGATATGCAGGCGCATCTGTATTGGGTTCCATTTGCCCTGAATGCACTGCCCTGCCATTTGAGCTCCCCATGCATAGTCTGATGCATCTGTTAGGATTTGGTCGACAGGGGGTAGAGTGAAAGGGAGTCCCTTGTTGTGGTAGCAAGCCTCTGCCCACCAAAGGAACTCTGTCTTCATACAAGGAATGATAGATATTGTTTCCAGGTCCTGAGAATGTTGACACCATAGGCTCTTTAGATACCATTGGAGTTTCCTCATATGCAGTCTTGCATATGGACTTAGTAGAATGCAATAGGCCATGAACCCCAGGGCTTGTAGTATTTTCCTTGCAGACAGCTGGGGTTTTGTGATCAATAGTTTAAAGTAGGTTGTCAAACTTGTTTCTCCATAGTGAGGAATGCCATCTGGGAAGGTGTGTTCAAGCCTGCTCCCAGGAATACAATCTGTTGGCAGGGTACTAGGTGAGATTTATTTTCATTGATGGTGTACCCCAGTGAGGTTAGAAGTTTCTTCATGAATGCCAGGTGTTGTAATAGCAAGTCGGACAATTGTCTGATGCAGGCAGAAAGCCACATGTTTGGGTAAATTTGAATCTTTCTCTGCCTGCAAAATGCAATGGCTGGAGCTAGACACTTTGTGAATATCCTGGGTGCAGCTGATAAACCAAAGGGAAGTGCAGAGAACTGCATAGAGCCTGCCCTGAAGCGTAGGTATTTCCTGCAAGATTCCATTATTGGGATGTGCAGGTAAGCTTCCTTTAAGTATAGGGTTGCCAGCCAGGCATCCTTGGCTAACATAGGAAGAAACTGTTGAAGAGTTAGCATTTTGAATTTTGGACCAGAAAGGTATTGAAAATAGAGAGGTCCAGGATAGGACGCCTGGAGTTCTTTTCTGAGTACCAGAAAAAGTCTTGAATAAAAACCTTGTCCTCTTTGTTCTGCTGGGACAGGTTGAATAGCCCTGATACTGAGAATAGAGAGAACCTGCTGTTGGGCCTCTGCCCATTGATTTGGGGGTAAGTTTGGCCAACCATTTAGGGTTGGTAGTGTGTGGAAGTGGAATCTGTATCCTTGGGAGACTATGTTCAAAACCCATTTGTCCTGGGTAATGAGTTCCCAGTTTTTTGCATGCAGGGCGAGCTTTCCTCCTACGGGAGCAGGTAGCTGAGCAGTGCTTGGAAGGGTTAAGGTTAAGTCATTGTGCCATTTTTCCATAGGGGGGGTGGTTTACTACTCCCTGCTTTGGAAGTGAGAGCCCCTCACTGCTTAGGTCTGCGCATAGCCTGAGACTGTAGTCTAGGTGGTCTGCTATTCCTGGGTTTGGACTGAGAAGGCCTGGAAGGGACTGGAAAGGACCAGTTCTTTGAAGGCCAATGTCTACTGAATCTGGGAGGCTGTACTTGTAGGAAATCGTTAACAGTTTGCATAGATTTATCTTTTTCCTCCATCCTTTTGAGGACTTTTTCTGCTTTGTTGCCAAAAAGACGGTCTTGGTTTAAGGCAGCATCCAGTAATTTAGCTTTAACATGATCTGGCAAGTTTTGTTCCTTAAGCCAAGCATGCCTTCCGAGTACAGACCCAGTGACAGCAGCCCTGCAAGATGCTTCTAAAGCATCAAAACCACATTGCAAAGTACGTTTACCAACTTGTTCTGCAGAATGTATTAAATCTTGCAATTCTTTGTGTTCAGCACAGTCAGGAATCAACATAATTTTCTGTTTAAGTAGTCCCATAATATGGTGCTGATACTTTAACATATGAAACTGGCAATTTAAAGCCCTAATGGCCAAAGTAGCAGAAGTGTATACCTTCTTATCCCATCTGTCTAAGGCTCTAGAATCTCTATCAGAAGAGGTAGGATTTTTGGCAGCAGTAACCATAATGCCTTTTGGTCCTTGGAAAATGGTCTCTGGATCCGCAGAAGGATTCTTGAAGAGGAACTTGTGGGAGTCAGCTACTCTGTAGTACCTGTCAGGTTTTCTGGGCGCTGGAGGTAAAGTGTCTGGGGTAAGGCTAGATTCTAAAAAAGCATCATCTACAATGTCCAGAACAGGAGGGATAGCTAAAGGCCTGTGTTGAGGTAGGAGTAAGAATTCCCCAAGTCTCTTTTTGGACTCTGAGTAATCCTGGCTTTCCCAGGGGAAATGCTCCCTAAGAGAATGCAAGGTTTCACCAAAAGAAAGATCTTCTGGAGGGGAAGCAGAGGGAATGGAATCCTCTGCATCAGAATCCTCATAAGTAGATAAGGGCAAATCCTGGTAATCAGAAGGAGCAGAAATATCTGATTCCTGATCAGAAGAATCAGAAAGAAAATCAGTTCTAGATCTCTTAGAGGGGAAGGCTGGCTTCCCCTAATTAAGGTAATAAGGTCTTCAGTCATTCTAAGTGTTTGTTTTTGAAGCATATGGGCCTGAGCCTGCAGTTTGGTCGTCAGTTTTCTAGGCATAGTGCGAGTTTTTGGCCTGGATGAAAACAATGGCGTCTGTTTAATATGAATGTCTGTAGGCCTGAATACACCCTCAGAAGCTGGTGCCTGCACAGCAGCTTCGGACCCATCCAAGCTAGAGACATCCACAGGTTCCACAGTCGAAGAAGCATCTCGCGGCATACCGGACTCTGAATGGGTCTCAGTAGAGGCCTGCGAATCTGAAATAGCGGGTATCAAGGGCTGCGAAAGCACCTCAATGAGTACCGGCGGACTGGCGACTAGCTTAACGGAAGCGTTGTCGGCAGTTTTGAACTTACGTGGTCTGTCTCTGTCTTTATCCTTACGTTTTTTCAGAAGATCGGTAGTCGGATGGCTTAAAGCCATTTTGGAGTACACAGATAGAGTACGAAAGTAACTGGCTGCAAAAATTGCCCGACGACGAATAGTTCGGGCATTGAACAAGGCACAAAACTGACAGTGAGGGACGTCGTGGTCTGGGCCTAAACAGGGAATGCAGTACGAATGAAAATCTCTGAGCTATTTGCTTTCCACAGGTAAGACAATTGTTAACCTTTTTACTGGCATCGGTTAGAGCAAGAAAAAGGACCCCAACGGGGTACTTAGCTTTTTTGAAGACTTTGGGTCTGAAACTTGAAAATGAAAATTTCAGGAGACGGCCGACCGGCACTTGCGAACTGCTTCTGCTTTGAGGACTGCATTGCAAGAAAGACTGATGTAATGGCATCGGCTTCATGTTTTATACCCCTGACGACCTGACGTCATGGAAGAAGCAACAGCATCTGACGCAGAAATCTGAAGATTCTGGTTTTCTGGCCGGCTGAGGGCTACCTGCAGGCAGATAACCCAAATGTGATGACTGCAACAGTGAAACACGAAGAACATTGAACTAACCCCCCATCTAAACACGTTGTTCAACCTCAACGTCTTCACAGGCTATGTGCCCATAGAATGACGCACAGCAACGGTTATTCCACTCCACAAAGGAGGGGCCACAATTGACCCTGGTAACTATCACCCCTTAAGCCTGACTAGCCTGGTCTGCAAGGCTATGGAGCGCATCATCATGGAACTCATTAACAAAGACATTGGGAACCTCCAAACACTTGACCCGACCCAGTTCGGCTTTAAGGGCAAATCTTGCCTACTAAACCTGGTTGACTTCTTCGAGACAGTCACCAAGGCCATAGATGAGGTAAAGCTTGTTCACACAGCCTACCTTGACCTTGCCAAGGCTTTCGACACCATTCCCCACTTGGGTATTACAGAAAAACTCACCAGCCTGAACATAAACCCCTATGGCACGAGATGGGTTGCTAACTGGCTTACAGACAGAACTCACACAGTAAGAACGGCGGGCTCCAGGTCCAGCTCTAAACCAGTCACAAGTGGTATCAAGGCTCAGTCCTGGGACCCCCTACTGTTCAGCATATACTTATCAGAAGTACAGGCAAACACAAGAGGACTATGGCTAACCAAGTTTGCTGATGACAGCAAACTGGGAGCCATAACTGACACTCCGGCTGACATGGACATCCTCCAAAAGGGCCTTACAGAGACGGACACCTGGTGTCAAAGTCATGGCCTCAAGCTTAATGCCAAAAAATGCATAGTCACCCCCTTTGGGAAAAACAAAACACCCACGAATTACCACATAGGTGGCAGCCCCCTTAATATAGAAGAGGTAATAAGAGATCTGGGGACAAAGGTAGATGGTAATCTCTCCTTTGACAATCATATTGCCAAAGTAGTTAGGAAATCCTTCTATGTGGCCCATCTAATTACTAAAGGGTTCACATCTAGAAATAAAGAGGTTACAGTGCCCCTCCACTAGTCACTCATCAGAACCATCATAGAGTACAATGCTCCATTTGGGATGTACCTCACAAGA
Organism: Protopterus annectens; assembly: GCF_019279795.1. Lineage (NCBI taxonomy): Eukaryota > Metazoa > Chordata > Ceratodontiformes > Protopteridae > Protopterus > Protopterus annectens. The sequence goes on along the minus strand of NC_056730.1, from coordinate 318,851,184 downwards.
CACTTCCAACAGCTGGAAAGACCACAAAAGTACCTCAAGAGGATTACTGGCCTCAAACATATGTCCTGTGCAGCCCGACTGAAAAAAACCCTGGCTGTACTCAGTGGCATATCGCTTACTCAGAGGTGATCTCTGCCTGACTTACAAAGCCATGTCCAACTCAAGAATTGATGGACATGCTCCACCTAAAGAAATCCAAGTCACTGCAAGCCACGCGCTCTAGTGAGCTAAAGCTTGCTACAACAATAAGTAGAACATGCTGGAGGAATAGATTCCTGTCACAGAGATTCCCCATGCTTTGGAAGAAAATTCCAAAACTACATTAGGCACAGCCCCTCACTAACACTCTTCAAGAGAAACCTTGACGAGTGGATGGGTAACAGAAAATACATCCCTGGGATCACTTCATTGGCTTTGCTTGACAGAAGATCAGTTAATCAATGGGGAGGCGAAAGCAGACACACTCTGGCTAGGCTTATAAATGCCCTCGGGCAGATAGCCTAGTACCTACCTATGAACATATGAATTCAGATCAATGATCAATAGAAGGCACTTGGACTGGCTGCAAGGAAGTTCTGAAGATGGTACGTCCAGACGTTACCTTCATGCCCTATGCTACGCAAGGAGTATATGGGTGACATATGGCACACCTTAAAGCAGTAGACTGGGTGGACATCAGGCTGCATTAAGCAGGGTATCACTAATGTTATGAATACTGCAACATTGAAATGATAGGACACTGAAAGACATGGCATAAGTAAATAAACTTCCATTTTACTTTCATATCTTCTGTACTGCACTGTATATCCTTGCAAAGCAAATGCTCCTCTTGATAGGAATGAGTGCAGGTACTTCTAAATCTGAAACTCTTCTCTATAAATGGCCCTAAGCACATTTAGACTGGCATAAGCCAATTCTCAAGGGGATTTACAAAAGTACATAAACCGTTACTCTGGAAAAAGAAATAATTTTCCACAGAAAAAGTTGCCATTGACTAAAGCTAACATTTTTTCAGATAGTAGACAACCTTCTTGCTGGTAACAAATTATCATTAGTATTTTCAGCCACAAAGGAACTCCTACAGATAAAAAGAGATCACGAATCCTCTACTACTAATTTTATTATTTGGTTGGTACATGATATTTAGTATTTTTCCCCTTCTCTAGTGGAATGAAAGTGGTCTGATTAAGTCTACATACTTACCTAGTTAACAAAACAGTAAAGAAATAATGAAATACATTCAATCAATAGAAATATTAAGTGTAAAAAAAGGTACTATGCGTCCTGCCTGCAGATAATGTCAACATCATCTCCCTCAGTTTTGTACTTGATTCTGTTTCCAAATTTATAAAATGCCTATTGTCAAATACCTATTTATTAACAAAGTCCTTTCACTTTGAAAGGAGGCTAAAGCAGTTTCCTTTCACTTTGAAAGGAGGCTAAAGCAGTTTCTTTCTTTGCAAAGGAAATTCCAACTCCACTGCGAGCCATTTCAGGGGCAGAGCATTTCTTAGCCACACAGCTAATGTCCATGAGGAGATTATGCACTAACAGCTTCATATATGGTTTTCATACAGCAGCCTACTGTTCAAAACACAATACTTGCTGCAGAGCAAGGCTTGGTACAGATGCTGCTTTGATATCTATCAGAAATGACACGCTGACTGACATGGACATTGGTATCATGGCAAAACATGGCCAGCTTTGTGATGGGCTGCTTGGGGAATTACATGCAGAGAACCCAGATGGTGACAACGAGGATAACCTACTCCAGGCTGTCCTTTGAGTGCTGGAATGCAACAAGATTGGAGTTTGAGCTCCCTGCATTTTCGTTATTCATCAGCGGTGTATGGAACTACTTTTGAAAGCCTCCCAGCATCCTTTAAGAGAATTATACTGCCCTTCTAAGAAACATGTCATTATGTGCAGATGGATGACACCTTCCAGTGGACTGCAGTTAGTTTACTGGGTTGCTGTTAGAAAATAGCCTTATCCCAAACCCATACAATTCCTGTGGGATACTTGCTGGGATGATATTTTACATTGGGACTCACCTTTCTCTGGTTTTGCAGGTAACTGATTTACAGTGGTATACACTATTTTTTTATAAATAAGCTGGCATGGCTAACAACTCCCTTAACCTCCACTTTGCAATTAAACAATTTTTTTTTCTTTTTTGTCACACAAGCAAGGTATAAGGGAGGTGGAAAATTAAGCCATAACATCTTGTACTTTTTCGGTACTATAACAGGTTAGGCTACTAGAGCATTCACTTGTCCTGCTTAACTGAAACAATATTTCGTAAAAAAATATTCTTGCTCTATTTTTTTCCTCATCAAAATTTAAGTTCTTATTCCTTTTTTCATTTGTTTGTTGAATTGAAGTAAAGGTGTGTACTTTTTAAGAAATAAGCAACAGTCTACTCTAACGGGGTGAAAACAACACTGCTATGTATATAACAGCAGTAGTGATTCAACAAAGCACAATCCACTCCTCCGTATCTTGCGTTCTAGTCTAAAATATCACCCCTTTTGGTTCACTGCACCTTGTTTTAGGAGTCACAAAATCATTCCTGTTTCAATGAATGAAGGATTGTCAATAAGTGATTTTTAATGACTCTATTTTGTTGAAAATAATTTGTTGATGACTGTGTAGTGACTGCAAGACTGGGCAACTCTGAGTAAAGGGAAAATGTCAATTGCTACAAGTTTCTTTTTATCTCAAAGGATGTGTGTTCCTGTAGTTAGTATATTTAGAGGTCAGAGGTGTGGGAGGTGAACTCCACTTCAAAAGGTGCACCCCTCCAACTGCAGAAACATTATGTAATGTTATATGTACCCTTGTGGGAGGAGAGTACTGTCTGGGTCCCATCTAATCGAGAGTGATTGGACTAGAGCTCAGAGCATCCTTATTGACCAGCCTGAGTTAAAAGGGTTATTTCTTGTTTTATTTAAGCCCCTCGTTCCATTTATTTGCGTGTAGGGCACCATCATGCACTGCCGTGTAGTTGTGGTTACCATTGGTAGCTACAGACGCAAACGTTTTGCTTGTTAAATTTTCCCTTAGCACTTTGCTTGTGGTCCTCCAGAGGTTTTTCATGGCCCTGCTCTACTGTCAGGTGGAACACTAAGCCTAGCCTCAGAGGAACCAACACACCTCTCACCCACTAGCCATTCCTAAGTGTGACCTCTTTTCCTGACCATATAAATGTACCTAATACTATTGGACAATTTCCCACAGTTTCTCCAGTCAGCTCAATTGACATGGGCATCCTGAGGCATTGTAGCAACTGTCTCATGTTCACTGACAACTCTCTACTCCTAGTCCACACAAACTCGATATATGAGAGATGTAACTACTACAGCAGAGTGCGCCTCCAGGCATTTCTGTACGTAACTCCTGCTCCTCTAGGCGTCCAATATTGCTTGTTCATATTTGCATCAACAGTTCCAAAACCATGCTAAATACAAGGTATCAAAATATTTGATCTTGAAGCATACATGATGGCAAATACAACTGTATTGATATTTGACCTCGGTCAATAAGTATTTGTTAGAACTGTAAGGTATAAACTTCATTTTTTAAAGGCTCAAGCCACACCCACTGGGAGTTAAAGGTACACACTCAAAAGCGCTGCACTGGAGGGCATGAGTAAAGAACCTTGAATCCATGCTCTCACACACCAGTCAGTACATATGCAATGAGCGGGTTGTCGGCATGCACACCGCACTTCCTACTCCACCCAAACACACATCACACATACCTACATATGCGAAGGTCCTCACCAGAAATGTACCTAAACACCAGAGACCTCCCAAACACAAACACAAGCACCATGCACATAATACTTCCTTTGCAGAACAAAATACACATAACAGCTCATGCACCAGTGCCTCACCTGTCAAGCCCATAAGGCAAAACACAAAACCAAACATATCATAAGTGATTCCATCGTGAGACACAAAGATGTCTCTCTCACCAGGCTGGATAAGGAAAAGGTCATGGTCAGCTGTCTGTCAGGTGCTAGGATCCACCATATCACACATGCACTCAAGTCTCTCAACAACAAGTACTGTTATGACTCAGTCACAGTCCATGTTGGTGTGAATGACTTGAGACGTATCTCTCTAGACTATATGAAGACAGACATCACTGAGCTCTCGGATTATGAGTCTTAGGCAGATTATGTCCCTAGCCTTAAACAGCATTTTACTTTCACCTAGGATGATGCCTCACCCCAAACAGAAAATGACTGACTTCAATAACTGGCTTAGTTTCTGGTGTCATTCTAAGGGGAATCCAGTATCTGTCAGCCTGAAATGACATGATCAACAGACCCAGATGCTTTGCCAGAGATCGTCTTCATCTGTCACCCCTGGGATTTTGGCTACTGGCTAAGGCTCTTGCCACCCCCATAGTGCCTTTTCTAAGCAGTACCTCAAGGATAAAATTCCTAATGTAAAAACTCCATCTAAAAACAACCTGAAGGTTATGCTGCTACACGCTACAAGTCTTAACATGAAACTGCACTCACTGGAAGCAGTCCTCACCTTGGAAGACGAAGACATTTGTGCAGTCAGAGATCTGGTTGAAGGCTGTGGACAGCATCCCAGCCATATCAGGTTACACCTCCTTACATACGTTCAGATCTCAAACTGAAGGTGTGAAAACTAAAGGAGGTGGTGTATTACTATTCATTACAGATAAATACACCTCCATACTGGTTAAACAGTATTATTCCCTGGAGAAACTTCAGGTGCAATTAACTGTTGGCAGGACACCTATTCAAGTCACTGCCAGCTACAGGACCCCCTCCATGAATCAGGACATCCATCCTGCCTATTTGGATCTACTTGAGTCTATCAAGATACATCACACCACAATGGTTTTGGGTACTAACTACCCATCCATTGACTGGGTAAATTACTCATGCTCAAACTCACTTGCCCAAAGGTTCCTCGACTTTAACTCCAATACCCTGGACGAGCTGATTGACACCCCCACAAAGGGTGCCAACATCCTGGATCTGGTGCTTATCTATATGGTGGACTACTGTAACACCCCCACTGTGAGGTCTTCCCTGGTGAGACCCGACCACAAATCAGTCTCATTTGAAGCAACTATCACACCTGAACCCCCCCCCCCAGCAGCAACTAAACTAAAAAAGCTTCTCCAAAGCAGATTATAACCTCTTATGGGATGGCATAAATAAGCTTCACTGCACCTCCCTCCTCAGACATCATTGACAAACTCACCCAGCTAAATATCAACCCTTATATTTTTAGATGGGTCACTAACTGGCTTACTGATAGAACACATATAGTCAAAATAGGGGAATCCACTTCCAGCAGCAGACCTGTAACTAGGGGTGTTCCACAGGTATCACTCCTGGAACCTCTATTACTTGGAATCTATTTCTCTGAAGTACAGCCAAAAACTAGAGGTCTGTGGCTGAAAAAGTTTGCTAATGACTGCAAACTGGAAGCAGTCATAGAATCTCCAAATAACAACAACATCCTATAACAGGGTGTTACATAAACAAATGATTGGTGCCAAAGTCCATGGCCTTAAATTCAATGCAAAAAAATGTAATTATGATCCCTTTCAGTAAGAGTGATGTTCCTGCTAACTACCACATCAATAGCAACACCCCAAGTATGCACTCAGTGGTGAGAGACCTGAGCATACAGGTTGACAGCAACCTTACCTTTGATCACCATGTCTCCACGGTGCTAAGAGCAGCATTCTATACTTCTCATCTCATAAGTAAGGGCATTGCCTCCAGAAAAAAATAGGTTATGACCTCCCTGTGCTGTTCCCTCATCAGCCAATAATTGAGTACAATGCCCCTTTTGGTATGTACCTTTCCAAGCAACTGCAGCAACTGGAGAGACCACAAAGGTTCTTCACAAGGAAAAGTCAAGGACTTCAGCATCTGTCCCATGTGAATCATCTGAAATCACTATCACTTTATTCTATTTCATACAGACTTCTCAGAGGGGATATCTGCCTTGCATATAACGCAATCTCTGACCCTACTTTATTGAAAATGCTGCTTATCCACAAGTCAAATGGTATATGGGTTACTTGCTCTAAAGACCCTAACCTGGTATGTGACATTAATAGAACCTGCTGGAGGGAGAGATTTGTCTCCCAGAGGTTACCACACCTTTGGAACAGACTCCCATTTCATGTCAAACAGAGCAGCTCATTGGCCCTCTTCAGATGCAATCCAGACAACTGGAAGGGTAACTGTAAATTCACCCCAGGGGCTCAATCTGTGTCCCTCTTGGACTAATAGGGGCTGATCGTGGAAATAAGGGTAAAGCTTGGCCAGGCTTATAAGGGCCCTAGGGCCTTTAGCCTATTAACTGCCTACGATCCTACGGTTTATCTGTAATGGTTAATATTACATTTTTCAAGTTGATTGGTTTGTCACTGATTTTAGGTCTTGACAACCCAGGACTTTGAATTACTATAGAGCCCTTTTCAAAATCTCAGTAATCTCAAAGCCACCACTAGGTGTCACAAAGGCACAAGGTAAAACCATAATTTAACTATCTTGCTTTGCTGCTTCCAAGATTTGCCAATAGCTTCACTTTATTTTTTTTACACACAATTACTTTGTCGGACACGGTTCTAGGTGTACATTGTCAGATCAGTCCCACTCCCTAAACTGCTTTACAGCATGGTAGCCGTTCGTTCAAATATATAAATTATCTAAAAGGTTGCTCATGTTGTGAAATTCTCCAGTAACAAGACAGCTATTGTTGGCCAGGAGTAAACGACCACTGTTCTATCAGTAGCTTGCTTAGGCTGAAGGCATTGGCTGGATAGGACAGATGTCCAACTTAGTCGGTCATATATGAATTTAATTCTTAAAATATTTCACCAGTATTTATTAGTGTCACTATAGTTTATATTTGTTTTTTAAAGTATTTTTTACAGTTATTGTCGAATACAAAGTATGTATGTGTTCTTAAAGGGACCACAATTTGCACTAGTTGCGTTTTGGTACTAAATTATTAAAATTCTAAGTGTTTCCTTTTTACAAGCATTTAAAGTTTTAACATCTATTCAAAGTATTTATGGTTCTGCTGTTATTTTAAGAAACGGCTTTGATTAGCAAAGTATATTTTAAATAGGATACTTTTTTTAGGAAGTGGAAGTGAAAGTATCAAGAAGCATAGTACAAACTGGTCTTGCGTAAACCAAGAGTGTATCGGAACACTGAAAACTGGTGCTTGCTAGTACCGAACGTATTAAAAACCAACAATAGACCAAGCTAAGGAGGGGGTTTATTGGGGTTTCGTTGAACCACAATAATGCAAGAAAAAGTTACTGTATAGGCAAAGGGAGGGGTAACAGTTTCTTTTCAGCATTGTGTATCTGCTGTATTCCAGTCTCTTCAAAAATAAATGTATTAAATAAAAAGCAATACAACACTATAAAAACACTAAAAACTATAAATACTATAAAAATAATAAACAGAAATGAAAATCTGTACACTGTTCTTTAAATTCTTTTTAGTATTTTAATTATAAGTGGTAGATGAGCACAATATGATTGTTTTATACAATTTTATATAAGGTGGTTTACAGTAAATGGGATCGTGAGGTCACTGGGTAATGTTTCTTTTCAACACTTTATTTATATATTTACAACACTTATATTCATTTACAATTCTAAGTAGATGCATCTTGCCCAAAATATAATAAAGTAAAATAAAATAAAATCATATCAATTATATAAATTAAAACTAACATAAAACTGCCAATCAACTTCATGCTTTGTGCCACTGTTAACTCAATATATGTTAGTAATTTGTTATTTGTGGAAAAGGTATCTAGTGTTCTTAAAATAGTAGCTTTTAACTTTTAACTATTTACTTCAGTGTGTCGTGATTTGTGCTGTTTAAAACATTTCCGAGTGAATATCACCAGTATGGTTTCCTTAAGCGACTGAGGATAGCCAGGTAAACATTAACTATTTTCCCGGAAGAGTATGTGTTCTGTTTGCGGAATCGAGAGGGGCTGGGTGCAGTATTTGAAAATGGGGCAATCTACCAATGGGGAGTGGGTATGCAATAGCAGGAAATTGAGCTTTTGTAGGATTGGTGTGATTAGTGGGGGTTTGTTCATATTTCAGAGGGCATGTGTCAGTATGCTGACATAAATCACCGGGCAGGGTCTATACGGCGGGAGGCCTTGGGATTGGTCTAAAGCTTCATGCCCTCTATTGAAGGCAGATGGAGACTTAGTGCAATGGAATTGGTGGAAGATAAGTGGGAGTGTACATGGGAGGGGCTAATTGGGCGGGAGTGACTGTCATTGGGTGGTTAGTTTATGTTTATGATGTAGGCCGAAGGGTGTGGAATAGAGGAATAGAATTGTGTAGAGAGCCGAGCAAATGGGTGTTTGTGGATGGGTGTTTGTGGATGAGAGTGGCAGTATTGGAGAAGGCCATTGGGCGTGAGTGGAGTGATTGGTTGGTGAAATTAAACCAAGCCAATCCAGTAGATTTTAGGGTGGAGTGAAAATTAGTGGAGGCGTTTCTGTCCCAAGTCCGAGTGGAAGTAAAAATGGTTGAGCTAGATGCAGACACGCCGCTCATGATAGACCGAGCCGCAATTGAAAAGCTACGAGTAATGTTAAGACAACTGCAGCAAGAACAATTGTGTTTCTTTGCCAAGAAGTAATAAAAGTGTAAGCAAATATAAAAACATTCTAGACAATGTCTACATAAAACCACATCAAACATTGTTTAATCCCAAAAAGACCCTTTCTGTCAAAAATAGTCATATAAAATAATCATTAAAGTTTAAAAACAATATATATAACGTGTCATACTTTTCAAATAGCATTGGTTTCATTTTTGCTAGCAGTTTAAAGAAAAATGCAGTCATAGTTTAAGGTGTTGTTGGTGATATTAGAATTGGTGATACGGAAACTAGCACATTAATCTAATGACTGACTGGAAGTGGTAGCTTATTTACAAATAGCAAAATGGAATAAAAATGGGTTAAGAATGGAGTAAAAGGAGTACAAAAAATAAATAAACTTATACGCAAACTGTATGGTTGTTGTAGATGTTATTTTCGGAGACAAAACTGGACTCTTCCTTACCTGTATTAAAATTAAATCTGTAATGCTAAAACAGAATCAAGAGGAAAATTAAACAATAAATCATTACAGAATGAATAGTCACAAAAGCCTCTCGATTGAACAGTCCTGTGAATGCCTCTGTTTTGGAAAGCCGTAAATTAATACATCTCTAAAGAATTAAACGAAAATGTACTTGTCTGTATTAACTGACTACGCAGTAAGTAATTTTATGAGAGCGCTTTCATATAAAAGTCTTCGTCAGATCTACCACTTTAACTAAAATGAAAAGCACATGAATTAAATCATTAAAATTGTGGAACACATTTGTTGCACCTGAGTATTAAAGTTTAAAATAGAGTCCTTAAAATGGCAAGTACCTAACATGATGAGCTTGATCAAACATCCTAAAAATCTCAGTAATCTGTTATTTGAGAAATATGGGATTCATAGGTCGCAAATGTACCTGTGGAAGTAAAATTGTTAGTTCAGCAACCTTTTTATTCTTAAACATGTGAAAGAAATCAAATAACCAAATAATTAAATCAGTGTTAACTCAATAGTATGCATGGTGGTTCAGTTTTTGGAGGTTGAGCATGCAATTAATCGAAATGTGGGTGTTCAGACCCAGACCTCTATTTGCATTTAGTCTGATTTGCCACTCAAGTTCTGTTTTTTCAAGCATCAGGTTGGTGGGTCCCTGTAAGATTCCTTTTTCCAGACAGTCAATTACATGAAATTTGAATTTGTTGTAGTCCGGGTTTTCTTTTGCGTGCTTGGTGAGTGCACTGGGCTATCCTACTCTTGATTTTGTTAACAGTTTTTCCAATGTAGAATTTAGGGCATTTATTGCATTAAAATGGAAGAAATTATTTGTAAGGAGGATGTTGAGCAGTCTACAGGTCACTTCAGGTCACTTCAATCTCAGGCCTGTAGACTGCTCAACATCCTCCTTACGAATAATTTCTTCTGTTTTAATGATCAGTGCTTTAGGCAAAAGAAGGGGATCACCATGGGGGCAGCCATGGCACCAAGCCTAGCTAATATGGCACTGGGGAAGTGGGAAAAAGAACACATTTATAGCTCTCATTACTACAAATGTATGGCTTGCTACTTTTGGTACATAGACTACATCCTGATCATTTGGAACAGTACTGAAGAAGAACTTCAGGACTTTTTCAGCCATATTAACAATTCAACAGATTTCCTTAGATTCACCAACAATTTCAACAAGGAGCGTACCACGTTCCTTGACCCCACTATTACAAAGGACAATAATTTAAAAAGGTTGTCCAATAACCTTTTTCAAAAACCCACCAGAACCAATCTACTCCTGCACAGGTCAAACCTGCACCCATTCCAAACCAAAAAGAATGTGATTAAGTCTCAGGGACTAAGAATGGCCTGGGTGTCAAAGGAAGTAAAAGATTTTACCACCAACATCATGAATCTTGAGAAAGACTTCCTCAAAAGGGGTTACAAACAAAAACTGATCAGAAGCATACTGGATCAGATAGTGGAAGCAAAAATGATGAACCCTGATTTTCCTAACCAAGCCAGGACCAACCACAAAAACAGACAAAAAACTGAACAGGGAGAAAACCAGGAACAATTAGCAATGATCCTGGCCTATTGGATGGATTTTTCCAGTGCTGAAAAACCTAATAATGGACAACTGGAGTATAATCAACAACAACCCAACAATAGGGCCTCGATTCCTGAACACTCCTATGTTCTGCATAAGGAGGAACAGGAACCGTAGGCAAATACTAGAGCAAGCCAGAAAATATAGTGATCCACTTCCCCAGACCAAACCAGAAACCCAATGTGCCAAAGAGAAAAATGTGGATACTGTAAACTATTTAGCAATGCAGACCATTTTGTGCTCCCTAACACCAACAGGACTTACTGCAGCAATCGCTCCTACGATTGCAACAGAGAGTGTGTTGTATACAGGGCAGAATGCAATAAATGCCCTAAATTCTACATTGGAAAAACTGTTAACAAAATCAAGAGAAGGATAGCCCAGCATCTCCACGACTTAAAATACTGTAATCCTAACAACACTCGCCAAGCACGCAAAAGAAAACCCAGACCACAACAAATTCAAATTTCATGTAACAGACTCCTTGGAAAAAGGAATCTTACAGGGACCCACCAACCTGATCCTTGGAAAAAGCAGAACTTGAGCGGCAAATCAGACTAGAGGTCTGGACACCCATTGCATGCTCAACCTCCGGAAACGGAACCACTATGCATACTATTGAGTTGATATTGAGTTATTTAATTATTTGGTTATTTAATTTTTTCATGACTTTGTTTAAGGATAAAAAGGTTGCTGAACTAACAGTTTTACTGCCACAGGTACATTTGCGACCTATGAATCCGGTATTTTCTCAAATAACAGATTACTGAGATTTTTAGGATGTTTGATCAAGCTCATCGTGTTGGGTACTTGCCATTTTAAGGACTATTTTAAACTTTATTAATCAGGTGCAACGAATGTGTTCCACAATGTTAATGATTTAATTCATGTGATTTTCATTTTAAAGTGGTTGATCTAACGAAGTGTTTTAGATGAAAGCGCTCTCAGAAAATTACTGTGTAGTCAGATAATACAGACAAGTACATTTTTGTTTAATTCTTTAGAGATGTAATAATTTATGGCTTTCCACAACAAGAGCCACAGAGGCATTCACAGGACTGTTCAATCGAGAGGCTTTTGTGACTATTCATTCTGTAATGATTTATTTTTAATTTTCCTCTTGATTCTGTTTTAGCATTACAGATTGAATTTTAATACAGGTAAGGAAGAGTCCAGTTTTGATCCCAAGATAACATCTACAACCATACAGTTTGCGTACAAGTTTATTTACTTTTTTTGTACTCCTTTTACTCCATTCTTAACCAATTTTTCTTCCATTTTGCTATTTGGAAATATGCTACCACTTCCAGTCAGTCATTAGATTAATGTTCTAGCTTCCATACCACCAATTTTAATATCACTGTGAAGACTGGTAGAGAGGGGTGAAGGCTGCCAGCTAGCCAGACAGAATTGTGCACATAATTCTATCATTTGTAAATATGAATGTAAACTACAGGCGTGTTGTCCTAAATGTAAAGAAATACTGTTACATATGGAACTGGAAATAAATGTGACAACAGTGCACTCTACTGACCAAAGTAAAGCATGTGGTGACCCTTTGAAGTAGACAGTGGTGCCAAAAAGTCTAGATGAAGAAATTCTTTCTGTTTTAACCAAGAGTTAAATGGCTAGATTTAAACATGCAAATGTATTTTTATTGCTCTATTCCTGACCAGCTGCAAGATAACAAAAGGTAGATGTTAAGAATGTAAATGCAGTTAATGTGTAGCCTGGGAACTCCAGGAAAGTGAAAAAGAATGATGTAATGTTTATCAGAACTGCAATAGCAATTTAAACAGAGAATCAGAAGGCATTAAGCATTTTTGTCTTGATCATCCAACTCACAGCACTGCCTCTTGCTCACATGCAAGTTATCTTAGACTTGTGTTTACTTTTAGGGATAGCTAGCATCTAGAAAGATTCAACTAAGTGTTTTTCTGTTATGTCAGAACTGTGCTACTGAATTATTTTAAATATTTCTGTGTGATCTCTGAACTCTTGACTAGCACTGACTGTCTAGTAGAAAGTATTGTCTTTTGGTTTTAATTATTTATTAAATATTTTAAAACCTTTTAATGGTGGTTGGTTTGTGTAGAGATAATTTAAGCTCTAGAGTACATTGCATATTTATAGTGATTACTGTACCAAGTCACTCTAATAAGCCTGGACTGTTTAGTCACATCTACCAATTGAATAATACTGCACAGTAATAATTGGACACCCTTTTAAGGGCCTTTGAGTAGCTGATAAATATTAGCTGGGTGGTGGCAGTAATTACTACTATATAATCTGGGTAAAAGGGGCACAGCTGGGGAACCTGTGCCAGCCTTCCCCAGAAGTGTCTGTGTGGTTGTGTCAGCTACTTGGGCAGGGGCACAAAGCGCTGGTTGGACAGAGAGGGTGCTGGAGATTTTAGCTTGCCCAGCTAGGCTATCTGGACCCTATAGCTGTGCCAGTGGGGAGTCTTATTGGGGACCTGGGGAGCAAGGGAGTGACCAGCCCTGGACCGACTGTGATCTCTGCATGCTCTTAAGGGAAATTGCACTTTACTATGTGCATTTGTTATCCTTTCCTCTCATATGAGACACCCTCTCTGGTGTTAGTGGTAAGGATTGAGGCTCCTTGATTGCTGGGCCAGGACACGGGCGTCACATATTAATTGTTTGGCAGCAGTGGGATATCTACATCACATACTAATTAGTTGGCAAATACTAATTGGCTTGTAGTAGTATGGGTAGAGTGAATCCTGTACAGTGAGCTTTGAAGCTGTTTTGCACTCTAAAACAGCCACGCAGTGAATACTCAAGAGTTCAGATCACAATTGTTTTATTTCTTTTGTTAGCTTAGTTAGTCTGGGTGAGCAGACAAGGAGCCAGCTGGCGGAGATGTGCCAGGCTAGGGGATTGGTGCATGGAAACCGGATTAAGGCAGACCTGATTGTAGCCTTGGTTACAGCTGCACCAGAAAACAGCAACCAGGAGGACAATCAGACTGGCAGTGGAGATATAATACCCTCGGAGAATGGATAACTCAACCTTTCTGCAGTGGACTTAAAAATCCAGCTGGAGCTAAAGAGACTTGAATTGGAGGCCAGGCGTGTGGAATTATAAGAAAATAAGAGACTGCGATGTTTGCAGGCTGAGGAGAATGAGAAATGGTTATGTCTGCAAGCTGAAGAAAGAGAGGCAGAGGCAGCATTAGAAGGAGATGCTGACCTGACTCTTCGCCAGAGTCATGGAGGTAATGGGGAAGGGAGTAACTGGACCCCAAAAGCACAAAAGGTCAGTAAATTTCTTCTGCAGTTTAAAGACTGGGATAATTTTGATAGTTTCATTCATATGTTTGAGAGGGTATGCAAACAGTATGAAGTTGATCAAGAACTCTGGGTAGGGTTCCTGACCCCCTTACTCCATGGTAAAGCTGTAAATGTTTTATCTAAATTGCCTGACGTTGCATGTTTTGATTATACGGCTGTAAAAAAATTGTCTTTTAGAACTGTTTAAGCTAACACCTGAAATGTATAGGAAAAAGTTTCGTGAGCATAGACGCAAGGCAGATGAAAGTGTGTGTGAATATGTTGCTGAATTGAACAATGATTTCCTTAGGTGGGTGAGTGGATATCAGGTCACCACTTTTGAAGAGCTGGCAGACCACTTGGTGAGGGAACAAGCCCTTAGCACTTTGCCTGAGGACATGAGGATAGTACAGTTGTGTACACTTACCATAAATGTAGATGTTCGAGTGTATTCACTGTTGCAGCCATTACATTTGGGTAATCTGCTGGCAGGCTGCCCTCAGTCGGCCTGAATTCCAAAGTCTTGGGTCCTGCGTCGGTTGCTGTCTTCTCTTCCATGACATCAGGTCGTCAGGGGTATAAAACATGCAGCCGACATCATTTTCTTTAGTTTTTCTTGCCCCCGATGTCAGGTGCCCCCATAAAGGTAGCTATATATATATATATATATATATATATATATATATATATATACATGCATCAATATAAACGTTACCTTCATCTAACAAGCAAATACACCATGTAGGTTGTAGAAGATAGAGAAGGAAAGATAAACTGTAGAGTGACAGGGGGATGGCGGGAGGGTAACCTGGACTGCAACAGTGAATACACTCAAACATCTACATTTATGGTAAGTGTACACAACTGTACTATGTTCTTCATGTTTCACTGTTGCTGTCATTACATTTGGGTAGAATCCCAAAGCTATGGTTGAGAGGCTGGAGCTAAACAGCATTAGGAGTGGCTATAAGGCCCTGCAGCACTGCAGTGGCAAAGCCTGCCCTGGACTTAGAGAGGCAAATGGTAATGCTTTGTAAAGGTGTGAACAGAACTCCAAGTAGCAGCCTCTAGAATGTCTTTGGTTGGTACTCCTCTGAGAAAGGCTGCTGAAGTAGCTGCAGCTCTGGTGGAATGAGACCTAATGCCCTTGGGCACAGGTTTACCATGGTGTAAGTAGCAGAAACGGATGCAGTGGCTTATCCACTTTGAAATTGTCTGCTTTGAAATAGCCTTTCCTACTGATCCTGTTTTATATGACACTAGTAATTGCTCAGTTTTTCTTAGAGCTTTAGTCCTGCTCAAGTAGAATCTTAGCTGTCTGCGTACATCCAAGGAATGCAGAATTCTCTCCCCTTTGTTCTGCAGATTTGGATAAAAAGTTGGCAGATGAAATTTTTGGTTAAGAGCCACACTGGAAACCACCTTAGGCATAAAAGTACGATTTGTCCTTAGAGACACCCTATCTGGGTAAAATATGACAAAAGGCTCTACAGCCATGAGGGCCTGTAGCTCTGAAACTCTTCTTGCTGAAGTAATTGCTAGTAGCAGAGCTGTCTTCCATGATAAGAACTTTATATCAGCGGTAGCAGCTGGTTCAAATGGAGGCAGGGTGAGCTTTTCCAACACATAATTGAGGTACCATGCAGGTAATGGTGATCTTCTAGGAGGCCTTAAATTTTTGGCTCCTCTAAGATACTGCTTTAGTAAAGGATGAGAAAAGATTGGTGGCTCTGTATTGTAATGAGCTGAAATGGCAGAGGCTTGGATTTTGATTGAGGAGAAAGATAGGCCTTTGTCAAGCATCTCAGTTAAGTATTGTAATATCTGAGGAATATGTGGTTCTGCTGTATCAGTTCCTTGTGCTTGATTCCAAGCACAGAATCTTTTCCATTTGTCAGCATAAGATTTTCTGGTACTAGGCCTTCTGGCTTCCAAAATGACATCCATCACAGTTTTACTGAGAGGTGTCGTTTGTATGATTACATGATTAGCCATGCTGCCAGGTTCAGAGTCTGTAGCTGATTGTGCAGGATCTGATTGTTTTGCTGGGACAGTAGTTGTGGACTTTGATGCAAGGTCCAAGCTGGGAATTGAGACAAGTTCCTTAGGATTGGATACCAGTATTGGCAGGGCCAGTCCGGGGCAATTAATATAATCTTTGGCTTCTCTTGTTTGACTTTTAGGAGGACCTTGGGTAGAAGAGGCAGAGGAGGAAAGGCGTAAACTGATAGGTTTTTCCAACTGAAGGATAGGGCGTCCACTTTCCATGCTTGTCTGTGATAAGTCCTTGTGCAGAATCTTTTCAATTGATAATTTTGAGGAGAGGCAAATAGAAATATGTCTGGGCTCCCCTATTTCTCTGTTATCATGCTGAAGACTTGTAGGTTTAGTTTCCACTCGTGAGGATCCATAAGGTTTCTGCTTAAATCATCTGCCAGAGTGTTTTGTTTTCCTGGCAGGAATTGAGCTTAAAGATGTATTCGGGAGGTCAAAGCTGTGTCCCACAGTGCCATGGCTAATCTGCATAGGGGGTATGAGTGTGTGCCCCATTGCTTGTTTATATACCACACGACTGTGGTGTTGTCCGTCTTTATCA
The DNA here is from genome assembly GCF_019279795.1 of Protopterus annectens. Classification (NCBI taxonomy): domain Eukaryota; kingdom Metazoa; phylum Chordata; order Ceratodontiformes; family Protopteridae; genus Protopterus; species Protopterus annectens. The sequence goes on along the minus strand of NC_056730.1, from coordinate 318,834,547 downwards.
GTAGTTGTCCTGGATGAAGTAAGTCCTTGAAGGCTGTTAGGGCATTTTGAACAGCTAGCATCTCTTTCTGGTTGATATGTAGATGCATTTGTTTTGGTGCCCATATGCCCTGAATGCATCTTCCCACCATGTGGGCCCCCCAGGCATAATCTAATGTGTCTGTTAAGGATTGGCTGGCAGGGGGTAGAGAGAAAGGCCGTCCCATGTTTTGGTGACAGGCCTTTGCCTACCATAGAAACTCCTGTTGCAGGCAGGGAATGAGAGGAATCATTGTTTCCAGACTTATGAATGTTGACTCTGTAAACATTTTAAGTACCATTGAAGTTTCCTCATATTTTATTATTTTATTTATTTTATTTTACATTTGTTAACCGGGGGTGTCTGAACTGAAAAGGTCCTTTTTCAGCAGAGGCCCGGGGAGAAAATCTCCAAAGAAAAATTACAGACACATTTAGTTATTTAGACATGATCAGTATACACACAAATTACAAGAGACATGTTTTTTCAGTAGTATGCGGCACATAAACAGTTATAGTGGAGAGAACAAACAAAAAAATATTAATTTTAAAAATAAAGGTAATTAATAGATTTGTGGTGTACAGCTGAAATTTGGAACATAGGTAGAATACAAACATAGTACACAGGTACAGTACATACATTGTAGATTAGCCAGTGTTTGTGAGTAAGATTGAAAACTTATCAAGTGCTCTAGATTTAGTATGTACATGTTATCCATTTTCACTAGCCTGAGGAGCAGTCATGGGACTGCCAACTTTGCTTGAGATGTTGCCTGATGAGGTCTTTAAAGGAGGCTTTGGATGATGTGTTTTGAATGCTAGTAGGGACAGAGTTCCATTTTTTAGCCACTGAACTACTATATAGTGCATCTCCAAAGCTATTGTAGCTGTTGGTGACTTCTAATAGTAGTTTGCTTGATGATCTAAGAGGCCTTTTGGCTGAGTGATGTTGTACTAGGTTTTTGAGGGCAGGACACTTATTGGGGAGGTAACAGACAGAATGACAGAGGCAGAGCTGATTGTAGGTTAGGAGATTGGGCAGTTCAAGCTAGTGGAGCTGTCTCAAAGCAGTACAGTGATGAGTTCTATATGAGCAATTTGCAGCAAAGCGGGCAATTCTGTTATAGCAGGCTTCCATTTAGCTTAGTTCAGTTTTGTTGAGATTAGTCAGAATGGGAGATGCATAGAGTAGGTTGGATAGAAGTTGGGAGCGAGCAATGGCTGATCTTGCGTTGTTGTTAAGAAATGGTTTGATACAGTAGAGTGACCCCAGTTTGGCATGCATTTTTTAATAGTTAAGTTGAGATGACTATCAAATTTAGGTGGGAGTCTATGGTTATTCCCAATAGCTTAGCCTGTGCCACTGGAGCGATTGGAGTAGCATTTGTGGAGTAGATAGTGAATTGACTGTTATCAGTGTTTTTGTTAGAACTGGTTATAATCATAAGCTGAGTTTTCTTTGGAATGAGGATAAGTTGGGCTTTGGTAAGGTAGTTTTCAACATCAGAGAACGTCAGAGAATGCTAGTTGAGTTGTTTGCAGGAGGGTGGGAATGAATGCAGCACAGATTAAGGTAGTATCATCTGCATACTGAATGATAGATGCATGCTGTGTGGAGGTATGTAGGTCATTTGTAAAGATTGGGGATAGTAGTGGTCCAAAGATAGAACCCTGTGGGACACCTATACTTATGGGCAGCTGAGGAGAGAGAGAATTTTCCCATTTCACAGCTTGGTACCTGTCAGTTAAGTAGCTTTGAAACCAGGTAAGAGTGGAAGTTGATAGATGACATTGGTTTAGTTTGTTTAGCAGAATTTGGTGTGAGACTGTCAAATGCTATGGACATATCCAAAAAAAAAGAGTTGACACTCCATTTTTGAAATGGTTTACTGTGTCTGTGAAGCAGAGGAGGGCTGTAGTTGTACTATGGGCAGGTCTGAAAACATGCTGAGTAGGTGACAGGATGTTGCTGTCTAGGAGATGGTTTAGCATCTGGGTATGGATGCATTTTTCTAGGATTCTAAGATATGCAGTCTTGCATATGGAATTAGTAGGATGCAGGATGCCATGAAGCCCAGAGCCTGCAGAATTTGTCTTGCAGAAGACTGAGTTTTGGTTGCCATCAGTTTGAAGTAAGTAGTCAGTTGCCTTTGTTTGTCTGGCGTGAGATAAGCCATCTGGCAGTTGTATTCAAGCTTGCACTCAGGAATGTTATCTTTTGAGAGGGTACCAGTTGTGATTTCTTTTTGTTTATTGTGTACCCTAGGCATGTTAGAAGCCTTTTCACAAACTCCAGGTGTCGAAGAAGAGTGTCCTTGTTCTCTGCTTGAATGAGACAGTTGTCCAAGTAAGGATATATTTATATACTTTGTCTGCAAAATGCAATTACTGGTGCCAGGCACTTTGTAAAGACCCTGGGCGCAGTAGATAAGCCAAAGGGCAGTGCAGAGAACTGGTAATGCATTAAGCCAGCCTTGAATCTGAGGTATCTTCTGCACAACTGTCTTATTAGGACATGCAGGTATGCTTCTTTTAGGTCTAAAGTCACCAGCCAAGTATTCTTGCCCAGCATGGGCAGAAGCTGCTGCAAAGTCAGCATTTTGAATTTTGGAATGTCCAGGTATGTGCTCAAAATCGATAAATCCAGTATTGGCCGCCAGACCTTGTCCTTTCTGGGTACCGAGAACAGTCTTGAGTAAAAACCCTGTCCTTTTTCCTGTTCTGGTACTGTCTGAATGGCCCCCATATCCATGAGGGATGTAACCTGTTTCTGTGCCTCTGCCCATTGTTTTTTTGGCAGATCTGGCCAACCATTTGTCATTGGCAGAGTGTAGAAATAGAATCTGTATCCCTGTGATATGATGTTTAGTACCCACTTGTCCTGGGTTATTAACTGCCAGTTTTGAACAAAAAGTGCTAATTTTCCCCCTATGGGTGCTGCCAAAAGATAAGTGCTTGGTGTAGGCAGAGGGAAGTCATTGGGATTGCTTTGTGTAGGTTTGCGCTTTAACTCCTCCAGATTTGGAGGTGGATGCGCCCCATTGCTTTGACCTGTACGAGTCTTGCGCTTGGTACCTGGAACCCTTACGGCATCTGGATTTGGCCCCTTTGAGCTCTGTCTGACACAGGAAAGGACCAATTTTTTGTAGGCCAGTGTCTACTGAATCTTGGTGGCTGCACTTGTAAGAAGTCTTTAACAGTTTGCATAGACTTAGCTTTGTCTTCCGTTTTCTTTAAAACCTCTTCTGCCTTAATACCAAACAGAGAATCATGCTGTAAAGGTGCATCTAGCAATTTAACTTTGACATGATCAGGCAAATTTTGTTCCTTTAACCAGGCATGCCTCCTAATCACAGATCCAGTAACTGCGGCCCTGCAGGAGGCCTCTAAAGAATCAAAGCCACATTGTAAAGTATGCTTTCCAACTTGTTCAGCTGCATGCAATAATTCCTGCAATTCTTTACTTTCTGCACATTCTAAAATCAACATCATTTTCTGTTTCAGCAATCCCATAACATGTTGTTGGTACTTAAGCATATTAAATTGACAGTTTAAGGCCCTGATTGCCAAGGTTGCAGATGTATAAACCTTTTTTCCCCATCTGTCCAGTGCCCTTGAATCTCTGTCAGAGGGGGTAGGATTTTTTGCTGTTGAGGCCTTAACTCCCTTTGGACCCTGTGAAATATAGTTTCAGGATCAGCAGCAGGGTTTCTAAAAAAATGTATGTGAGTCGGGGACCCTGTAATATCTGTCAGGCTTACTGGGAGCTGGAGGTAAGGAGTCAGGGGTCAAGCTTGACTCTGAAAACACATCATCCACACAGTCTAAAACAGGGGGAATGGCCAAAGGCTTGTGCTGAGGGAGAAGGAAATCCCTGAGCCACTTTTTTGATTCTGAGAAGTCTTGACTCTCCCAGTGAAAATGGTCCCTCAAAGTATGCAAGGTTTCTCCAAATGAATAATCCTCAGAAGGAGATGCCGATGGAATAGACTCCTCAGCATCAGAATCCTCATAGGGAGGTAAAGATAATTCCTGATCAGAAGAGGAATCAGAAGAAATAGAAACCTGATCTGAAGATTCATAATCAGTGTCTTGCCTAGGCCTCTTATCTGGAGGGGGATGGTTACCCCTGATTAAGGTAATAAGGTCTTCAGCCATTTTGATCTGTTTTTTTAGGCATAGAGGCCTGCGCATGTGGCTCGTGTAGTTTTTTTAGTCTTAGAAGTTGCTTTTGCCTTTGATTTTGCAGCCGTCATTGGTTTGATATACAAAGTTTGAGGTCTGAATACACCCTCAGAAGCCGGTGCCTGCTCAGCGGCTCCGGACCCATCCGAGGGAGATACATCCATCAGTCCAATACCTTGAGTATCTTGCGGCATGCCGGACTCCACATGGGTGTCGGTAGAGGCCTGCGAAAGAGCCTCATTGAGTACCGGCGAACCGGCGACTGGCTTAGAAGCTTCGTCATCGGTTTTGGATCTCGACTGCCTTTCTCTGTCCTTTTCTTTGTGTTTTTTATGTACTTCAGTAGTCGGATTGCTATCCAACGTCATTTCTGGGTAGTTAAATCTGTTTCCAAAATACTTTGATGCAAAAATATACCGACGCTTAATAGTGCATTGGTTAAAGCTAGCTCAAAACAGTCAGTCAGGCACATTGTGATCAGGGCCTAGGCAAGGAATGCAGTATAAATGGAAATCCTTATGAGGTATTTGCTTCCCACAAGTAATACAATTATTAACTTTTTCTGACATCGGTAGAAAGCAAGAAAAAAGTTTCCCCAATGGGGTACTTAGCTTTAGTGAAGACTTCAGTTGTGAAACTCAAACTTGAATATTACAGTAGTCGGCCGACCAGCACTTGGCGAAATGCTTCTGCTTCGGGCACCACGCGGCAAGAAAGTGTGAAGAAAATGGTGTCGGCTGCATGTTTTATACCCCTGATGACCTGACGTCATAGAAGAGAGGACAGCAACCGACACAGGACCCAAGACTTTGGAAATCAGGCTGACTGAGGGCAACCTGCCAGCAGATTACCCAAATGTAATGACTGCAACAGTGAAACACGAAGAACATCTGGTTAGCTGGTAGACAATGTGCTACTTCAGATGAGTTGAGGAAGAAGGGAGACCTATACCTGGCAAGCAGGGCAGCCCTGCACAGGAAGAAGACCCCCATACTGCTGATGGGTCTAAAGGAACACATGTTGGGCAGCACAGACTACCACAACAGAATCTGCCAGTAGCAAGGGAAGCCACTTGTCCAGGTACACGTCCAGGAGCTAGGGTTAAATATTTTGAATACAACCAGTAGGGCCATGTGGCATACAGGCGTTCACAGAGGCAAGGTGGGGAACCAAAGGTGAGGGAGCCAATAAGTGGGAAAGACAAGATGCCAATAGTAGGTTGTCTTGAGACAACAGGGGTACCAAACTACCATCCTGCAGATGTCCTGAGAGGGAAGGATTTGGATGAGGCAGTACCATGTGCTTATGCAGTTACACGCAGTAAGGCTAGGAGACAAGCATGTGGGTCTGGTAGCCTGGGGGAGACCCAGACAGAATGCATACTTGCAGCCAGGACTGCTGAGGTGGTTACTTAAGGGAGTGAGCTACACTGTAGCAGTGAGACTGAAGATGAGCCACAGCTGCTTGTGGGTACTGATGGTCCCTTGGACAGAGTGACTGCAAAGGTAGAGGTGAGTAGTAGTACCCAGGCTGACAGTGAGGCACCACTGTCAGAGGATGCCAGACTTCCTGTGAAAGGGGAGCTTGGAAGGGTTACAAGGAGAGAGTTGAGACAGGCTCAGCTCTCAGACCCTACATTGCAAGGCCTGAGGCAGGTAGCTAGGGAGATGCCCGATTCTCAAGGAAAGGGGGAATCTGTACACTGGGACAAAGGGTTACTATACAGAGAGTGGACCCCTGAGGGAGTGCTAGAAGGTGAGAGAGTACAGCAGTTGGTAGTGCCTAGAGCCTACCATCTGGCGCTTCTAGCCATAGTCCATGATATTCCCTTTGCAGGTCATATGGACATAAAATGTACAAAAGAGGCGTATTATGCAGAACTTCTACTGGCCTGGAATTTCCAGAGATGTAACAGGGTACTGCAGGACCTGTGAGCAGTGCCAAAATGTAGGCAAGGCAGGAGACAAGGTGAGAACTCCTTTGATGCCTTTGCCTGTGATTGAGGAGCCAATTCACAGGGTAGCTATGGATACCGTGGGTCCTCTGAGTACCCTAATTTCCACAGGGAAAAAGTATATCCTAGTGGCAGTGGATTATACTACATGATACCCTGAGGCAGTGGCTTTGTCCTCCACTGAGGCAGAGAAGGTGGCAAATGCTTTGTTAGAGATTTTCAGCAAGGTAGGTTTCCCAAAATAAATACTGACAGAGGTGCCAATTTCATGTCAGACCTGCTAGATTGTCTCTGGAAGTCCAGTGGGGTGAAGCATATGAAGACCACCCCTTACCATCCCCAGGCTAATGATCTTGTTGAGAGGTTAAACTCTACAATCAAGTCCATGCTATGGGCATTGCAGGTCAGTTTAAGAGGGAGTGGGACAAATATTTGCCCCATCTGTTTGCTTACAGAGAAGTTCCCCAGGAATCCACAGGTTTTTCACCCTTTGAGTTGCTATATGGGCATAGGGTGAGGGGACCTCTAGATTTAATTTGAGATGAGTGGGAAGGTGAGTTTGAGTCTCACAATGAGTCTGTTATGGCATACGTCCTAAACCTCAGGACAATGCTCAGGGAACTCTTGGGCTTGGCCCAGAAGAACCTGGCAGAAGCCCAACAACAGAAAAAGGTGTGGTATGACAGGAATGCTCGAGCTAGAGAGTATGCAGTGGGGAAGTAGGTAATGGTTCTCATTCCTGTCAGACACAACAGCTTGTATGAGTTCACAAAGATGCCCTTTGGGATGAAGAATGCCACAGTGACTTTGCAGAGGCTGGTAGATAATATCCTACCAGAAGGGTTTGCCCATGCTTACCGAGATGATATTGCCATCTACAGCCATTCCTGGCCAGAGCACCTTCAGCATGTCAGGGAAGTGCAGGGCAGACTACAGAGGGCAGGGTTGACCATTAAGCCAAGCAAATGTCAGGTGGGTATGGCGGAGGTCCCCTACTTGGGACAAAGTGGGGAGTGATAAGATAAGACCAGAACCTGCCAAAGTGGCAACCATTCAGGCATGGCCTGTGCCTGTTACTAAAAAGCAAGTGAGGGCATTTTTAGGGACAGCAGGGTAGTACAGAATGTTCGTCCCCAGTTATAGTACCATAGCTACTCCCCTTACAGACCTGACAAGGAAGAACAGGACAGATAAGTTAGT
>NC_056730.1:318804691-318822191 GCF_019279795.1 Protopterus annectens | reverse complement strand
TTTGACTGCCTGCACTTTTAAAAAGTAGTTTTTTGTTTAAATAATTTAACTGTTGTAGACTACACACTAAAGCGCGACAGCCTTTTCTGATCGTTTGTAGTCATTTAAAGCTGTTTTAAGTGTATTTTCTTACTGTTTTTGCCTTATCTTTTAAAAAAAATCCTTGTTTCCCACCTTTCTAATCTAGTATAGTCAAGTTTTCAGGCTAGTGCTGAATTCAGGGCTGTGTTACACGTTTCTGAGTTGCCCATACCTTACTTGGATAGAAGGAAGTTTCTCTGTTCACCTGTGAGAGAGGGGAGCTTTGAGCAGCCTATCTGTCCCTGGAGGAGTGGTTTTAGCCCAGAAGTTAGTAGTTTATTGGCCATTTTGGGCTAATTTCTATCTCTTTCATTTCCCTGCTATAAAACACGTTTGCATGGTTTTGTGCACCAACCAGTGCTGGTTAGTTAGGGTTAAATTATTCTCGGCTCCACTAAGTCTCCTCTTCAGTTTTTCACTTGAAACTAGTCTAACTCTCAACCTAAGACTCAAAAAGCAGCTTACAGCCCAGCACTTGCTCAGACCTAATAACAAGCACTAATATACCCTGCCACTTGATTGCTCAGCAGGGCAAGGCACTTTATTCACCCCTCACCAACCAAGCGACTAAGCAGCTCACCCTACTATTCAGGCAAGACCAAAGGGCAATTTCAGGTGTACTCTCCATTCCAGCTGGTGAATCTGGGTATCCTGAGGCAATGTTACAACTGCCTCATGTACACAGACCACCCTCTCCTACTACCACAAAACACTAACATATGCGAGAGATGCAATTATACAGCCAAACTGGAGGCTAAGCTGTCTCCACCCAGGACTGGAACAGACAGTCAAGAGGAGAAGGTTAACACTTGCACCACACCTCCAGTCACACATAGACCTACTAAACCAGCACTGGCAAAAAATACACAAAATCACTCAGAGGCTCTAAATAAAAACCTGCAAAAGCATCAGAGACCTCCAAAGCAGGTACCCAAACAACCTGCACCTCCCGTCACAAACCAGACAACACATAAAACACAAAATCAGTGTGCCGCACAATCACAGCCCTTAAGGCGAAATAACATACCTAACACACTAGTAATAGGTGACTCTATAGTCAGGCACACTGACGTCCCACTCACCAGGCTGGACAAGCAGGTGGTTACTGTTAGCTGCCTGTCGGGAGCCAGAATCCACCACATAACACAAGCACTCAGGTCACTCCAGAACAAATACAAATATGACTCTGTCATTGTTCATGTTGGTGTGAATGACCTGAGACATACCTCCCTGGACTACATGAAAAGGGACATGCAAGAGCTCTCTGATCATGTAGCCCAGGCTGGTATGACCCAGACCCCGAGTAGCATCCTATCTTCACCAAGAATGATACCTCAGTATAAAGAAAAAAAGGATCAATTTCAACAATTGGCTAAGCTTCTGGTTTCATTCAAAGGGGATCAGTGTCTGTCAGCCTGGGACGACATGCTCGACAAGCCGCGTTGCTTTGCAAGAGACTGCTTGCACCTGTCACACCTAGGCTTTCGAATACTGGTCAAGGCTCTTGCTGCCCCCATCGTGCCTTTTTTAGGCAAGGCTCAAAAGTCAAACCCACCTCTGTAGACAGCACAATTAACAAAAAACTGAGGGTTATGCTACTCAACGCCAGGAGTTTAAATCTCAAAATGCACGCACTCAAAGCATTCCTCAGTATGGAGAACGTCAACATCTGTGCAGTAACTGAAACCTGGTTCAAGGCTCCAGAGAGCACCCCAGCACTACTGGGCTACAACTCATACCACATGTTTCAGCCACAGAACACGGACCGAAACACAAAAGGAGGGGATGTATCCATATTCATCAAGGATACCTACACCTCCAGGTTAGTGGCGCAACATGATACCTCTGAAATCATCCATGTGCAACTAACATCGGGCAAATCTGCAATGCAAATTGTGGCCTGCTACAGATCACCCTCCATGACCCAGGACCTCCACTCCACCTTTCTGGAGACACTGGAAAACATGAAGGCCCTATCGAACACCCTGATATTGGGTGATTTCAATTACCCTACCATTAACTGGGAAAATTACTTGAGTAGAAACTCCCAGGCTCAGCGCTTCCTGGAATTCATCAGCTCAAATGCCCTGGATCAGCTGGTAAACTCGCCTACTAGAGGTGAAAACATATTGGACCTGGTCATCACAAACATGGACAAGTGTTCCACAGTGGAAGTCAACCCGTCACTGGTTAGATCAAACCATAAACTAATCACTCGATGTCCACACCCCACCACCATCCTCAACTAAGGAAACCACAGTAAAAACTTTTCTAAAGCAAACTTCACCTTACTTAAGACAGAGGCAGTAAGTTTCACAGCCCCCATGCTAAAGGATAATGCTGCCCAAGATGCAGAAACCTTTACAAATGCACTCTATGATCACCTACAAGGATGCATGGATCGTGCCATCCCTAGCAAAACCATGACTTACTCCTCTAAGAGAAGGAAACCAGTCTGGTGGACCCCTGCCATAAACAGGCTATACAATAGGAGGAGGAAACTAGTTCAGAAAATAAGCAAATCCCAAGAAGGAAAGACATCCCTGATTAGTATCACTAAGAAACTATGGTCCCTCATAACGTCATCCAAGGCTAACTTCGAAAGAAAAATAGCCAAGGATTCAAAAGATAACCACAAAGCCTTCGTTAGCTATGTTAAGAATTTAAGTGGCAATTCACAGATATGCTCTGAACTAGTGCAAAATAGCACAAAATATACTGAACCTACTGATATTGCCAACATCCTGGCAAATAGATTCAGTGCAAACTTCACCCCCCCCCCCCCAAAAGGGCCCACAACAATACCGGAAAAGTATAGTGTCACAGAAATCGCAAACACACAGGTGAAAATAGCCCTTTAAAAAGCCAAAAAGACAGCATCAATGGGGCCAGATGGTGTCCCAGGCTGCATCTTGCACGAACTACAGAACGAACTAACCCCCCACCTAAACACGCTGTTCAACCTCAGCATCTCCACAGGCTACGTGCCCATAGAATGGTGCACAGCAACGGTTATTCCACTCCACAAAGGCGGGACCACAACTGACCCTGGTAACTATTGCCCCATAAGCCTGACTAGCCTGGTCTGCAAGGCTATGGAGCGCATCATCATGGAACTCATAAACAAAGACTTTGGGACCCTCCAAACACTTGATCCGACCTAGTTTGGCTTTAAGGGCATATCATGCCTACTAAACCTATTTGACTTCGAGACAGTCACCAAGGGCATAGACGAGGGAAAGGTTGTTCACACAGCCTACCTTGACCTCACCAAGGCTTTCGACACCAATCCCCACTCAAATATTACAGAAAAACTCACCAGCCTGAACATAAACCCCTACGTTCATGAGATGGGTTGCCAACTGGCTTACAGACAGAACTCACACGGTAAGAATAGCGGGCTCCAGGTCTGACTTTAAACCAGTCGCAAGTGTTGTCCTGCAAGGCTCGGTCCTGGTACCCCTACTGTTTGGCATACACTTCTCAGAAGTACAGGCAAACATAGGAAGACTATGGATAACCAAGTTCGCCAATGACTGCAAATTGGGAGCCATAACTGACACTCTGGCTGATATGGACATCCTCCAAAAGGGCCTTACTGAGACGGACATCTGGTGTCAGTCATGGCCTCAAGCTAAATGCCCAAAAATGCATAGTCATCCCATTTGGGAAAAACAAAACACCCACGCATTACCACATAGGTGGCAGCCCCCTTAACACAGAAGAGGTAAGAGATCTGGGGACCCAGGTAGATGGTAATCTCTCCTTTGACAATCATATTGCCAAAGTAGTTAGGAAATACTTCTGTGGCCCATCTAATTAGTAAATGGTTCGCATCTAGAAATAGAGGTTATAGTGCCCCTCTACTCGTCACTCCTCAGACCCATCATGGTCTACAATGCCCCATTTGGGATGTACCTCACAAGACACTTCCAACAGCTGGAGAGACCACAAAAGTACCTCACCAAGAGGGTTACTGGCCTCAAACATATGTCCTATGCAGCCCGACTGAAAAAACTCCAGCTGTACTAAGTGGCATATCACTTACTCAGAGGTGAACTCTGCCTGACTTATAAAGCCAAGTCCAACTCAGAATTGATGGACATGCTCCACCTAAAGAAATCCAAGTCACTGTGAGCCAAACGCTCTAGTGAGCTAAACCTCGCCACAACAATAAATCAAACATGCTGGAGGGATAGATTCCTGTTACAGAGACTCCCCATGTTTTGGAACAAAATTCCACACTACATTAGGCAGAGCCCCCCACTAACACTCTTCAAGAGAAACCTCGAAGAGTGTATGGATAACAGAAAATACACCCCTGGGATCACTTAATTGGCTCTGCTTGACAGAGGATCAGTTAATTAATCAATTGGGCGGCGAAAGTCAACACACACTCTGGCTAGGCTTATCAATGCCCTCGGGCAGATAGCCTATTACCTACCTATGAACCTATACAAGTGTTGTAAATATATACATAACACAAGTGTTGAAAAGAAACATTACCCAGTGACCTCACAACCTCACTTACTGTAAACCACCTTATATAAAATTGTATGACTACTATTAAAACAATCACATTGCGTTCATCTACCACTTATAATTAAAATACTAAAAAGAATTTAAAAAACTGTCTACAGATATTCATTTCTGTTATTTTTATAGTATTCATAGTTTCTATAGTGTTATATTACTTTTTAATTAAAACATTTATTTTTGAAGAGACTGGGATACAGCAGAGATACAAAGCTGAAAATAAACTGTTACCCCTCCCTTTGCCTATATGGTAACTGTTGCTTGCATTATTGTGGTTCAACGAAAAGTACAGTTGTGTACACCTACCATAAATGTAGATGTTCGAGTGTCTTCACTGTTGCAGTCATAACTGTAGGGTGCTCCTGCCGGCAGGCAGCCCGAGGTCGGCCAGAATCCCAAAGTCTGGGTCCGGCATCGGCTGTATAAGCTAGTATCCTGACGTCAGGACGCCTTGGTACATAGCCCTCAGCCAACGCCATCTTCTCCAGCCTTTCTTGCCCTAGATGTCAGAAGTCCCCAACAAATCAAAAATGAATCCAACAAGGAAACACAAATACACCACAAATATGAGAGAAAGAGGGATAGGAGGGAGGAAACCCGACTGCAACAGTGAAGACACTCGAACATCTACATTTATGGTAGGTGTACACAACTGTACTATGTTCTTTGTGTTTCACTGTTGCAGTCATAACTGTAGGGTGGAATCCCAAAGCAGTGTAGAGGGAGGAGGCTTTAGATAGAAGGGGAGGCAAGAATACCCTGCAAGACAGCAGAGGCAAAGCCTGCCCTAGACTTAGAAAACAAGGGGAGATTGTAGTGCTTGGAAAAGTATGCACAGAACTCCAAGTGGCAGCTTCCAAGATATCCTTGGTAGGGACTCCTCTGAGGAAAGCAGTAGAAGTAGCAGCTGCTCTAGTAGAATGACTTCTAATGGTCCCTGGAAACTGTTTCCCATGATGAGTGTAACAAAATCTGATTCCATAAGCAATCCATTTGGAAATAGTTTGTTTAGAAATAGGTTTTCCAAGAGAACTGGAAGCAAAGGAAACAAACAATTGGTTAGACTTTCTGAAATCTTTAGTCTTGTCCAAGTAAAATCGTAACTGTCTGTGCACATCCAATGAATGCAAAATCCTTTCCCTTTATTTTGAGGATTTGGAAAGAAAGTAGGAAGGTGAATTGTCTGATTCAAAGCCACTTTCGAAATCACCTTAGGCATGAAAGTAGGATTGGTCCTCAAGGATACTCTGTCCTGATGGAAAATAAGGTATGGTTCCACAGCCATGAGAGCTTGCAACTCTGAGACCCTTCTGGCAGAGGTCAAAGCTAACAAAAGAACAGTCTTCCAGGATAGAAACTTAATATCTGAAGATGCAGCAGGCTCAAAAGGAGGCAAAGTAAGTTTTTCTAAAACATAATTAAGATCCCAGGCAGGGACAGGAGGGGTCCTTAGAGGCTGCAAATTTTAGCCCCTCTCAAGAACTGCTTCACCAAAGGATGTGAAAACAGGAGGATCAGAACTGAAATGCAGAGATAGCAGAAGCATGAATCTTAATGGAAGAAAAGGAAAGTCCTTTAGATAAAAGTTCGAAGGTAAAGCAAAATAGAGGAGAGATCAGGAACCTGAGGATCAGAGCCTCGGTCCTGCATCCAAATAGAAAACCTCTTCCATTTAGAGGCATAAGATTTCCTAGTGCTAGGCCGTCTAGCTTCCAAAAGAACATCCAAAACTTGTTTGGGAAGACTAGAGGAAATCAAATTCCTTTGAAGAGCCAAGCTGCCAAGCAAAGGGTCTTGAGATTGGAATGTAGTAACTGACCCTGATGCTGGGACAGAAGCGAAGGGTTCAGTGGAAGAATCCAAGGAGGCCCCGAGAACAGGAGCTTTAAGGTTGGATACCAAAACTGTCGAGGCCAATTTGGAGCAATCAAGATGAGGAACTTGGGCTTGTCCTGCTTTATCTTCAGTAGTACGCGAGGCAGTAGAGGAAGAGGAGGGAAGGCATATGCTGACAGGCTTCTCCAGCTGAAGGACAGGGCATCCACTCTCCATGCTGTTTTGTGGAAGGACCTGGTGCAAAAGCAAGGCAGCTGATGATTGAGATGGGATGCAAACAGATCTATCTGGGGACATCCCCAAACTGCAGTAATCCTGTTGAACAAGTTGGTGTCTAGCATCCATTCTTGAGGATCTGAAATGTTTCTGCTCAGGCTGTCTGCTAAGAGATTCTGTTTCCCTGGAATGAATTGAGCCTGGAGATGCAGATTCAAATTTAGAGCTGTGTCCCATAAACCCATAGCTAGTCTGCAAAGGGGTATGAATGAGAACCCCCCTGCTTGTTGATGTACCACATGACCGTGGTGTTGTCTGTGCGAATTAGCAGAGGCCCTGGTTGTAAAAGGTTTTTGAAGGCTAAAAGGGCATTCTGAACTGCCAACATTTCCTTCAGATTGATGTGCCAGTGAAGATGGTCCTTTGTCCAGGTTCCCTGCTGGCAATTGTCTAGAAAGTGTGCTCCCCAAGCATAATCCGAGGCGTCCGTGGTTAGGATTTGAGTAGGCTGAGGGAGACGAAAAGGTTTTCCTTCGTTTAACGTGCATGCCCTGGACCACCAGAGGAACTCCTTCTGGAGGCAAGGGATCAGAGGAATCAGAATATCCAGATCGTGGTAGTGCTGTGACCATACACTTTTCAGATACCATTGAAGCTTTCTCATGTGAAGCCTTGCGTTTGGAATCAACAGAATGCAGGAAGCCATTTAGCCCAGAGCCTGCAGGAATTTCCTTGCAGTGAGCTGAGATAGAGTTGCCAAGGTGTTGAAAGTAGAAGCCAGCTGAGTTTGAGGTAGGCCCTTTGTAAGGTTGTATTTAAGAGGGCTCCCAAGAATATCATTTGTTGAGAAGGGATCAAATGTGACTTTTTTATGTTCACTGAGAATCCCAGTAGTAGGAGAAGACGTTGAACAAAGTCCAGATGTTGAAGCAGAAGATCTTTGCTGTCTGCCTGAATAAGGCAGTCGTCCAAATAGGGGTAAATCTGGATCCCCTGAAGTCTGCAGTAAGCCACTACTGGTGCCAGGCACTTGGTGAAGACTCTGGGCGCAGTAGATAAACCAAAGGGCAGAACAGAGAATTGAAAGTGCCTCGAACCTGCCTTGAACCTGAGGAATTTCCTGCGTTCTTGTCTGATAGGGATATGCAAATAGGCTTCCTTAAGTCCAATGTCACCATCCAGGCATCCTGAGAGAGCATTGGAATTAGCTGTTGCAGAATAAGCATCTTGAACTTTGGAATTTCCAAAAAGGTGTTTAACACAGAAAGGTCCAGAATAGGTCTCCATGAGTTTTGTTTTCTGGGAACCAGAAACAGCCTTGAATAAAACCCTTTTCCCATTTCCGAGAGTGGAACAGGCTCTATGGCTCTCATGGCCAGAAGAGCATCCACTTGAGTTAAGGCCTCTGACCATTGAAGTTTTGGCAGATCTGGCCAACCGTGAATCCTTGGCAAAGTGTGAAAGTGGAACTTGTAACCTTTTAAAATCACATCCAATACCCATCTGTCCTGGGTAATATGAGTCCAATTTCTGTAAAAGAGACAGTTTTCCTCCGAGAGGCGTCCAGGTAAAGGGTCCTGAAGCCCAACCGAGAGAGTCATTGAGTTTGCTTTCTTTGAGATTGGGATCTGTCTTCTCCCCTCCTAGGTGAAGAAGCAGTCCATTGTCTAGATCTGTAAGAGGTCTGGCCTTGACCACGACCTCTGCAGCGTCTATATCTTCCCCTTTGAGGCCTGTCAGACGTGGGAAAGGACCAATTTTTAGAGGGCCAATTCCTGGAAAATCTAGGAGGCTGAACCTGCAAGAAATCTTTTACAGTCTGCATGGACTTTGCCTTTTCTTCCATCTTTTTAATAACTTCCTCAGCCATAGAACCAAAAAGAGCATCCTGTTGAACAGGGGCATCTAATAACTTAGCCTTAACCTGTTCAGGAAAACTTTGTTCACGAAGCCAGGCATGTCTCCTAATCACAGTACTAGAGGCAGCAGACCTGCAGGAAGCATCCAAAGCATCAAAACCACAATGTAAGCTATGCTTGTTAACCTGTTCAGTAGCATGCAAAACATCCTGAAGTTCCTTATCCTCTGCACAAGCAGGAAGGGAAGCAAGCTTTTGCTTTTAAACAGACAAAAGAAATTGCTGATATTTAAACATATGAAACTGGCAATTTAAAGCCCTTACAGACAGGGTAGCAGAAGTATATACCTTTTTTCCCCACCTGTCTAAAGCACGAGAATCCTTCTCAGAGGGAATAGGATTTTTTGAAGTAGCAACCTTAGCAGCCTTAGAGCCCTGAGAAATAGTTTCAGGATCTGCAGAAGGGTTTTTAAATAAAAATAAATGAGAGTCAGGAACCCTATAAAATCTATCAGGCTTAGAAGGAGCAGGAGGCATGGAATCAGGATTCAAATTAGCCTCAGAAAAGCATCATCTACAATGTCCAAGACAGGAGGGATAGCTAAAGGCCTATGCTGAGGAAGAAGAAGAAATTCTCTAAGCCTCTTTTTGGAAGCAGAATATTCCTGTCCTTCCCAATGAAAATGTTCCCTCATCTCATGCAAGGTTTCCCCAAAAGAAAAATCCTCAGGCGGAGAGGCCGAGGGCAAAGAATCCTCAGCATCCGAATCCTCATAAGGGGGAAAGGAATAGTCCTGATCAGAGGAAGAAAAGTACAGTTTTGTACCTACCATAAATGTAGATGTTCGAGGATCCACATTGCTGCAGTCCTTACTATTGGGGTAGTCCGCTGTCCAGTCGGCCCAATACAGAGTAGAGCTGGTTGACGCCGGGGCGACATTAGACTGACTGATCGCCAAGGGGGCAGGATACGCTTGACCATGACCATATCCTGTCTCTTTCTTGCCCCAGATGTCAGAAGACCCTAAAAAGACAAGGCCCAAAATACCTGCACCAAAAATATGTACAACATATACAGAAATATATATACAAAAATATCAACATATAACCTCACCTACACAACCACCCCTAAACACAGAGGGGAAGGAGGGAGGGTAAATTGCTGCAGCACGTGGATCCTCGAACATCTACATTTATGGTAGGTACAAAACTGTACTATGTTCTTCGCTCCACATTGCTGCAGTCCTTACTATTGGGTAGAATCCCAAAGCAGAGGTAAGGGAGGCTGGCAAATCATAAAGAAGCAGGAGCTGACAACATGCCTTGCAAAATAGCTGTGGCAAAACCAGCCCTAGACTTAGAGTAGAGAGGAAGGTGATAATGCTTAGAGAAAGTATGCACTGAACTCCATGTAGCTGCCTCCAAAATATCCTTAGTTGCCACCCCTTAGAAATGCTGTTGAAGTGGCAGTAGCCCTAGTGGAATGAGGCCTAATCCCAGCTGGAATCTCCTTGCCATGATGGGAATAACAAAATGAAATGCAAAACCCAATCCACTTAGAAATAGTTTGCTTAGACACAGGCTTGCCCTGAGAACTCAAAGCAAAAGAAACAAACAACTGCTGAGACTGCCTGAAGTCCTTAGTCCTGCTTAAATAATAGCAACTGCCTATGTACATCTAAAGTGTGCAAAATCTTTTCCCCTTTATTTTGGGGATCTGCATAGAAAGTGGGCAAATGAATAGTTTGGTTTAAAGCCACACTAGAAACCACCTTAGGCATAAAGGAAGGATTAGTAATGATACCCTATCCTTATGGAAAATCAGAAAGGGCTCTACTGCCATAAGGGCCTGCAACTCAGAAACCCTTCTTGCAGAAGTAATAGCCAACAAAAAGCAGTCTTCCATGACAAATATTTCAAATCAGCAGTAAAAGGTTGTAGAGTAAGTTTTCCAACACAAAATTGAGATCCCAAGCAGGAGTAGGAGCTCTAATGGGGTCTTATATTCTTTGCCCCTCTGAGAAACTGCTTGAACAAAGGATAAACAATGGTGGGTCACAATCATAGTGAGCTGAAATTGCTGCAGCATGAATCTTAATGGAAGAAGGACAAACCTTTGTCCAATAACTCAGTAAGATATTGAAGAGCCACACTCAAATTAGGCTCAGAAATATCCAAATTCCTTGCTGCACTCCAAAATAAAAATCTCTTCCATTTTTCTGCGTACACTTTCCTTGTACTAGGTCTTCTAGCTTCCATAATCACATTTAAAACTTGTTGAGGAAGTTGAGACCGCTGTCTTTCAAAACAGAATATGCCATGCTGTTAGATGAAGAGAGCTAAGCTTGACATTGAGCAGGTGGCCTTCTCTCTGAGACAACAGGTGGAATCAAGGGTAAAGGCCATGGAGGCTTCTTTACTAGACTCCTCAGTAATGGGTACCAGTGCTGCCGAGGCCAATCTGGAGCTATTAAAATCATCCTTGGCTTGTCTTGTCTGACCTTTAGAAGCACCTTTGGAAGAAGAGGAAGAGGTGGAAACGTACACATGAAGATTTTCCCAACTGAAAGAGAGAGCATCCACTTTCCAAGCTGTGTGATGTAACCTCTTTGTGCAAAACTTTGGCAGCTGGTGGTTTAGTGGAGAAGCGAACAGATCTATGTCTGGAGTTCCCCAGGACACTGTCAACCTTTGAAATACATGAAGATCCAGTTTCCACTCGTGGGGATCCATGATTTGTCTGCTTAACACATCTGCTAAGGAGTTCTGTGCTCGGCAGAAACCTTGCCTGAAGAGTTAGTTGCAAGCTGAGCGCAGTCTCCCATAAAATCATTGCTTGCCTGCACAATGGGTAAGAATGTGTTCCCCTTGTTTGTTGATGTACCACATGACAGTTGTGTTGTCTGTTAGAACCAACACCTGCCCTGGAAGAAGTAACTCCTTGAAAGCCATTAATGCAAACTGGACTGCTAACATCTCCTTCATGTTGATATGTAGATGCTGTAGTCTGGCAGGCCACTTGTCTTGTATCCACTTTCCATTTAGATGAGCTCCCCAAGCAATGTCGAGGCATCTGTCGTTAAAATCTGACTCGCCTCTGGCGGGTCACAGAGAGTCCCTTGTTTAGGTGACATTCCTGAGCCCACCACAAAATTCTTTTTGAAGGCAAGGTATTATTTGAATGACAGTGTCCAAATCCTGGCAGTGCTGTGTCCATACATTTTGAGATACCATTGTAGCTTCCTCATATGCAGTTTGGCATTGGGAAGCACCAGAATACAAGATGCCATGAACCCTAATGCTTGAAGGACTGTCCTTGCAGTCAGCACGGACTGATGAGATAGTTGATGGAAGTAATGTGATAGACTCTTTTGTTTGTCCGGGGTTAAAAGGCCATCTGGGCTGCTGTATTCAGTCTCACACCCAGAAAGCACATGTCTTGAGAGGGTACTAGACTGGACTTTATTTCGTTCACAGAATACCCTAGGCATCTTAGCACTGCTATAACATATTCCAGATGCTGTAGAAGGTCTTCCTTTTCTTGAGCCAGAATCAGGCAGTCGTCCAAGTAAGGATAGATTTGAATTCCTTGTAGCCTGAAGTAAGCTATCACTGGAGCCAGAACCTTTGTGAATACTCTGGGCGCAGTAGATAAGCCAGGGCAATGCAGAGAACTGATAATGAAAATTTGAGATACTTCCTGCAACTTAGCCTTATAGGCACATGAAGATAAGCCTCCTTGAGATCTAAGGTTACCATCCAGTGATCTTTGCCCAGCAGAGGTAAAAGCTGTTGTAACGTCAACATCTTGAACTTTGGAATGTCCAGATAAGTGTTGAGGAGATAAATCCAAAATTGGTCTCCACGTTCCCCTTCTTTGGTACTAGGAACAGGCGAGAATAAAATCCTAGGCCCCTTTCTGATACAGGGACTGGCTGAATGGCCCCCTGGAGTAACTGAGAAATTTGCTTGTGAGCCTCTTTTCTTTGTGGAGGAGGAACGTCTGGCATGCCTTTGAAAGGGGCAATGTATGGAAATAAAACCTGTAACCGTGGTGAATGATATCCAACACCCATCTGTCTTGAGTAATTAAATCCCAATTTTCTTTGAAAAGAGACAGTCTTCCTCCCAAAGGAGCTGCCAGACGAGAATCTTCTGGCAGCTGAAAAGGCAGGTCATTGGGTCTGTTTAAAAGGACTGACCCCTGCCCTCACCAGAAGTCTGAGCAGGTGAACTCCTGTTCTAGGCCTAAAAGAACCTTGAGCTCTGCCCTACCACGTCTAGACCTACCCCTAGACTGGGAGTCATAAGCAGGATATGTCCACCCCTTAGCAGGCCAATTTCTACTAAACTTGGTGGCTGCACCTGCAAAAATCTTTAACAGTTTGCATAGACTTAGCTTTGTCCTCCATTTTCTTTAAAACTGCTTCCACAGGCGAACCAAACAACACATCAGACTGTAAAGGAGCATCCAAAATCCTTGTCTTAACATGCTCAGCTAAATTCTGATCCCTCAACCAGGCATGCCTGCGAAGAACAGAACTAGTAGCAGCCACCCTAAGAGGCCTGTACAACATCAAAACCACATTGCAAAGAATGCTTACCTACTTGTTCAGACACATGAACTAAATCCAGCAACTCTTTACACTCAATACCTTAGCATCCACCTTAGATTTCAATTGTGAAAGGAGATAATTTTGATATTTTAGCATGTGAAACTGACAATTCAACGCTCTCATGGCTAGAGTGGAAGATACACTTTCTTTCCCGACCTATCCATAGCCCTTGCCTCTTTATCAGTGGGAACAGGATTTTTAACCACAGAGGCCTTAACACCTTTAGGCCCCTGAGAAACACTTTCTGGATCCGCCCTAGGACTCTTAAACAAATACTTATGAGCGGCACCCTATAGTACCTATCAGGTTTAACAGGAGCAGGAGGCAAAGAGTCAGGGTTCAGGGAAGCCTCTGCAAAACATCTTCCACCACATTCAACACAGGAGGTATAGCTAAGGGCCTATGTTGGGGTAAAATAAGAATTCCCTAAGCCTTTTCCTGAATCAGAGTAATCTTGGCCTTCCCATTTAAAGTGTTCTCTCATGGAATGCAGAGTCTCTGAAAATGAGAAATCCTCAGGAGGAGAAGCTGTAGGAGTGGAATCATCCACATCAGAATCAGAATAAGGTGGAAACTCCTGCAAATCTTCCGCAGAAGACTCTGAAGCCTCTGAATACTGTTCCAAACACTCAAACTCAGGTTCCACCCTAGGCCTCTTATCAGGAGGGCATAGAACCTCTAATCATAGTAATCAAATCTTCTGCCATTTTAAGCATATGTTTCTTAGGCACAGAACCTGAAGTAGGAGAAGCCCCACTGAAGCTAAACTTGGCCTACCTCTCAAAGAAGTTTTGGCAACAGAAGGAGAGGCTCTAACTACCTTGGGAAGAGAGGAAGAACAGTTACCTGAGAAGCCCCTCAGCCTGGCCTACCTCCTGAGAAGGCACATCCTGTAACAGTAAAGTCTCTGCCTGAGACTCCAAAGAAACTCCTGGCAATACCTCTGGCTCCACTGAGCCTTCTAAAGAACCGACGTCCGGGACTGCGGTTCATCAACCCTAGGCTTCGCTTGTTTTGTCTTCTTGCTTCTTGGGCTGGCGCCGGGAGCATCCGACAGCATTTTATAATTGCAACGCTTCCCAAACACTAACCTGGCACAGTCTAACCTCCTCTTAATAGTGCGTTTGTTAAACCTAGCACAAGAGCGGCATCCAACAACGCCGTGCTCAGGCCCTAAACAAGGTATACACAAGGTATGGTAATCCCTATGAGGTATCTGTTTCACAAGAAATACAGTTATTCACTTTTTCTGACATCCGGTTAAATACTGAGGCAAGAAAAACCAAAATGTTCTCCCTAGCCAACTCTGATTCGGTCTGAAACTCCGGTTTGAAATATTTCAGAACGCCAACCTGCACTCGCAAAACTGCTTCTGCATCGGACCAAAAGACTGAGGATATGGTCATGCGCATTAGTACCCTGGCGCGTCCGCGCGTCTAATGCGCCCTGACCGGCGTCAGCTCTCTCTATACTCTGGTATTCGGGCCGACTGGACAGCGGACTACCCCAATAGTAAGGACTGCAGCAATGTGGAACGAAGAACATCAGAAGATACAGAAGCCTGGTCAGAGGAATCCAGAGTAACATCCTGTCGAGGCCTTTTTTCAGGAGGGGGGTGAGAACCCCTAATCATTGTAAGCAAATCTTCAGCCATCCTCAATAACTGTTTTTGTGTCTTGGGAGTGGATTCAGAAGCAGCTTGAGCTGGAACTTTAGACTTAGTAGGAGTCTTTGTCTTTGCCTTTGCCTTTGAAATAGTGATGTGAGTAGGCCTGAAAACCCCCTCAGAAGCCGGTACCTGCACAGCAGTTCCGGACCCATCTGAAGGAGCGACGTCCGAAGGTCCTGCAGCAGTTAAAATAGTGGGCCTCGATGGCTCCCCATGGGAGTCCGTATTGGCCATCGGTTCAGAAGTGGCGGACGACAGGGGCTGCAAAAGCGCCTCACTGACGACAGCCGAACCGGACACTGGCTCCAGCTGCAACGAGTCCTGTTTGGACCTCGGAGGCCTGTCTTTGTCTTTGCGCTTCTTTTGAACTCCGGTAGTGTCCGACGACATTCTATAATTGAAGCGTCTGCCAAAATAATTTAAAGCCCAATCGTACCTGCGCTTGATAGTACGAGAGTTGAACCTGGCACAGAACCAACAACAAGAAACGTCGTAGTCAGGGCCTAAGCAAGGTAGACAGTAAGAGTGGAAATCTTTATGAGGTATTTGTTTCCCACACACTATACAATTAACTTTTTCTGACATCGGAGGAACAAGAAAAAGATTCCCCAACGGGGTACTTAGCTTTGAGAAGAGAAGTAACAATTTCGGACCGACAACAACCAAATACGCTGTTCGAAAATCGCCAACCAACGTTTTGCGAGCTGCTTTCCACCGCACGGCAAGAAAGACTGGAGAAGATGGCGTCGGCTGAGGGCTATGTACCAAGGCGTCCTGACGTCAGGATACTAGCTTATACAGCCGACGCCGGACCCAGACTTTGGGATTCTGGCCGACCTCGGGCTGCCTGCCGGCAGGAGCACCCTACAGTTATGACTGCAACAGTGAAACACGAAGAACATCCCCAATAACCGCCTCCTTAGCTTGGTTAGGAAGTGGAAGTGACATAATTTAATTTGAGGGAGGGGAACCTCAGGGATATTTAATAATGTAAAAAGTTGTTTTCTCTGAGGATGTGGATGAAAGCACTTATCCTTTTAATTTGTCTTTCTGTATTAAAATTTGATGGAGCTTTAATACTGTTTTTTCTTTCCACAGTCAGTGTTTTTGCTTTGTTAGACAACTAGGTTTGTGACAGCAACTAGTGGTTGAAATAATCGCCACTTTGCCCTCTGACCCGTTAGCTGGCCTTTGCTGGGAAGATTTTTCAATTTTCAGGTTAGAATATTGTGCAGAATGTTGTATAAATAACCCTGTAACCTTTTTTGGAACATCCATGGCAGGAATTTTAGGTCCAGAGTAAACTAAAAGTTCAAATTCCTTGGAACTCACAACTAATGAGGTGATGTGTCCTTTAGTCATACACCCTTCTCAGATGGACTACTGTTGCCCAATAGCTTCTGCACTTGTATTTTCTTTACAATATTGAAAGAGTCAGTACATTTGTTTATTACAATGTTGTCCAAACTATGGATTCAATTAAATTCAAAGTCTGGTGTGCTCTCTGCTGAAAAGATTTTCTTTATTTTTATATGGACTATGTATAGGGTTAAGATTTTATTCATCCTATTTATCCAATCTGACAGATGGGTGCTAAAGCTGCTAGTCAGACATGTACAGGCAAAACCAGTGCTTAAGCCTCAAGTCCCTTTCAATTTTGTCTTCTCATAATGCAACAGTATGCAAAGCTGCCACAGATGTCATTTGCTGCCATAGCATTTGGATGTAAATTGTCTTCTCAGCAAACTAAGTGCACCTCTTAAAGTTTTATCATTTAGCTTCATTACATTTTTATTCTTAATCACTTATTCTTAATTTCTTTCCTGGTTCTTCACTTTTAATTAATTTTTTCCTCAAAGCTCCTTTCTTAATTTTTCTCTGTGTTGTGTGGGCTCTGGTCTGCCGTCACCTTCTCCCTGTTGACTAAAAAAGAAAATATATACACACACACACACACACACACACACACACACACACACACACACACACACACACACACACACACACACAATAACTTTTAGTTTAAAAATTTACTGTTAGACATAATCCTGTTTTACTGTCAGGATTTGCTGTTAAGAGTGTGCTGCATTTTAACTTAGATTTCTATGCTCTGAGCATTAGGTATTGGTTACAGTGTCAATGTGTACAATTTCTTGTTGTGTGTGTGTGTGTGTGTGTGTGTGTGTGTGTGTGTGTGTGTGTGTGTGTGTATATATATACACATGTGCTTTGTCTTGTCTTTAGCACTGATAAGGAAAAGAGTTTTTAAGTACTAGAAATGTGGCCACAAATTCCCCAAGACACTGTTGAGTTGTGCGGTGTGTGGGGGTACAGCACCTTCTGCTAATTGCCCTTTGTTTGCATTGCTTTTGGGCTTCATACCCTTTAGGACAGATGGAATAAGTCAATCATTAAGGAGCTGTTAACCTCTTGACCCCCATAAAGAAATACTGTATCAAGCAAAAATGAAAAGATGGAGAGCTCCATAAGAAACAGGCTGAGGATATAGTGCCATTTCCAGCTATAAAGTTAGCTAGAACTGAACTGGCATCGACACTGTCAATCCCTAGATTTGGCCATGTCTGTGTTGGAGCCAAAAGTCTTTATGGCTTAATCTACTATGAGACTTGATCAGACAGGGAGCTGTCTCACATACCCTCCCGGCCTCCCTCTGGTTCTTTCTTAGAA